>NC_092287.1:5905296-6115296 GCF_036320965.1 Panulirus ornatus
AGCGTTTTTGTATATACATGTGTATGTGGGTGGGTTGGGCCATTCTTTCGTCTGTTTCTTGAGCTGCCTCGGTAATCTGGGAGACAGCGACAAAGTATAATAAAGAAAACAAATAAACAAATGAATATATATATATTTTATATATATATATATATATATATATATATATATATATATATATATATATTTTTTTTTTTTTTTTTCTTTCTTTCGTACTATTCGCCATTTCCCGCATTAGCGAGGTAGCGCTATGAATAGAGGACTGGGCCTTAGAGGGAATATCCTCACCTGGCCCCCTTCTCTGTATAAACGCGTATAAACTAACGTATGAGCATCAGCTAGGCTAGCTGGCCCAGCCCTGCCTACTTCCCAGTCATTAGCCCGAAGCCTCTCCATGGGTTTTCGCCTTGTTACTCAGGTGTAAGAGTAATCCTCTAAGGTAACGCAATTTCAGGAAAGCTTCAGTAACTTTTTTTTTTTGTGTGTGTGGCACAAATGAAAAGGCTAAACCAGTTAATACTACAGATTTCCTGCTTTTATTGTGGACAGAGAGGTAATGAATGAAATCCGTTTATTTCCAGGATGATTCTGAAGGACCCACAATATCTCACGTTTACTGGGATGCAAAAGTGTATAGGGGTGGGTTCTGTACACTGTTGACATAGTTATACTTTTTCTAAAAAGTTTAACTTTTCACTTGAAGAGCGTATCTCGTGAAACATAAATTAAGAAAACAAAAAATTGAGCGACTGTAATAGCATGTTAAGCCTCTAAAAATTCCGCAGACTTACAATTCGATTTTGACAAAATAGGTAGATATATGATTACGACTGTAACGAGCAAAACAGCTCATAGGCTCACAACCTACGTTGCTCCCCCATCTCTCCTAACTCAAAATAAATATATCTATGGATTTACAACTTGTGCTTCATAAATGAAAAAAAAAATTCTACGGCATTGCATCCTATAGTTCACATGCAAAACATCTTTGTGATTTGAATATACTTTTCATAAACAAAAAGTATTTCACAATTAATTACATTAAACGCAGCGTTATAACCTTTATAGATAAAAAAGTTTATAAACTATATTACGCTAAACAAACGAAAAAGTATCAAATTGTAAACCTTAGATAAATGTTTCACAATCAAAATGATGTGTAGACTAACGACCCACGTTAAACTACTCTAAACTATCTATGATGTGTCTTAGAACCCACACGCCATAAAAACTATACGGGATTCCAACCCATGTTTTAAACATTCACCCTCCTGGTTTATAGCTCACTTTTTCAAAAAAAAAAAAAATTCCTTACAATTCACGTTCTTTCAAAAATTCACTGTAAGGGTTTATGACGTTTGCAAACGTTGTATGATGTTTGACAAGCAAGGAAAAAAATACAACCTAATTTACAGCTTTAAAAGCTCTATGGACATAAAACTTTTATTAACTTTAGTGTAAAAAAAAAGAAAAAAATTGAAGCCCTCTATTCATTTGTTTCACGTTATGGTGTCAACACTATCCAGTCCACAAATGTCTGCCGTGGTTTAGTGGTTTGCCGTCCGCGAATTTTACAAGTTTATTATCTGGAAAGAGAAGACAAAGTGGCATTGGTCAACCCAGCTGTTCATCATTTCTTTTAGAGATTCGTTGATAAATGATAGCCTCTCTGGCCTAAGGCCTAAGATAGCCATCTGTAAAGGATCTAAAAGACTTTAAATTTTGGATCACCTGTTGAAACAAGGATAAACTACCTTAAGGTCTGAACTATCCATCTTTAAACGAACTTAGAGGATCGAGAAGACTAAGATTTTGGAACACCTCTTAAAATAAAGGTCAGTAGGCCCGAAAGTATTTAGAAGTGTAAGAATATCACACGAAGTGCGTTTAATGTATTCAGTTGCCATCTTTGCTCTCTCGGACTTGCCCCTAATCTTGTAAAAACTTTTTATATTAATTTACTAATGATGCATCTTTGGAATTTATCTCCGCCTGGGCAACAGTAATCCATAGGAGAATTACTGTACCAGTACGTTGGGGGCCTCCGATACATGCAGTAATTAGTACTGCCATAAAACTACATATGAAAGGACATTGTTCTTGGGTTTGGCTAAGGCTAGGAGGCCTAACTCTTCATATTGGTCAGAAGTTATTTCTAGAATTGATTTCCCTTGGATGTGATACGCCAGTTTCATCTCGTATTAAGCATTGTGAATTATAATTCTGTTCATAAATGAATATTACAGTTAAGAACCTTCTGTTACACTTTGGTAATATATTTGACTTACATGTATTTACAGGTATGGCTGTAACTAAGAGGAATCATAAGCCTTAGGTCTGTCAGGTAAGGTGGGAATCCTGTGTCTCGTTCACGTTTCATATTTAATTCTGATTTGCAGATTTATAAGTTGATATAAGTATCAGAAAATCAAAAGATCCACATTTCAGAACAGCCATTTTTCGTTAAGATAAACCCGTGAATTTGTCACTTTTTTGTTAATCTTACGTCTGGCAGCTCACTCTCAACTTTGCCTGTGCGGCCAACCTCTGTGTATTTTGTTGGTTTTAATGGTTTTATGAAAAGCTAGAATTTGTACAGTACATTTAAACATATATATTTAGGAAAATAATTGTGTCACCAACTTGCTATAAATCCCCCCTTTAATCACCAATAGCGGCGAAGTAATTTTGAAAGTAGGGGACTTTGATTTGTGAAAGTAATGTTCGAGGTTATATTTCCCTCTAGAGGTAGGGCAATGTATGAATGATAAAACTAATGATTTTGATACTGTTAGGTTACAACTTGAAAATTAAAGAGGTTAATCGCATTAAGGAATAGATTAAATCCTTCTATGCTTTGGAAAAATGATTTAATTTTGACTTCTAGACTATCAGCGAACACCGCTAAATCGTGATCAGATCACACTGTTGTAAGATTCGAGTCTATGGCAAGTCCAGGTTAATATTCTTATTCTTCTCCCCCACATTCACTGCTCATAGGCATGTCTTTGTTTTAAAAAAGAACTCAGAACGCAAAGAGACGCTTCCCACCCAAGAGAGACATTTACGATCAAACTTTGTCTGTTGTATATACTAACGAAATACTAGCATACAAATTTAAGTATTGCGATAAAGTATATTTTTAGCCACATTCTGGTTAAATCTAGCTAAGGTCATGGTTTAATTTAAGAATAGCAATACTCCTTGAATACTTATCATTTGCCTTTTCATTGCTATGTTGAAGGGTTACTTTTACGTTTTATCTTGAGTTCTTACACCTTCCTTAATTGCCATTAATATATTGAATTATGGAAGGACACCAAATACAATAAATGTGTGCAGTGAGATTGATTTCAACAAAACAGCATCCAAGATCGCCCCAAGAGCGCTACATATATTTTTCAAAAGTAGTGCCAAATCCAAGGTAGTACTTCTTAACAAATATAAGTGTTCGATGATGCCAGATCGATTGTACTTACGTAATTATAATAATTTCATCTTATTACTAAGATATAGAGTGATTCATAAGAAATAATTCAACGACAATTGGAAAGCTTACCCCCTACGCGTGTATTGATTGATGACGTCACAAGTGCGTCACTCCTCCGCCCAGCGCCTCCCGCCATTTGCAAGCGTCTCGCACGTTCCTGTCTGGCTGTGATATGTGAGTATGATTTATTTCCCTCCCGTAATTTTGGCAATACGCCTTGTTTACGCTGTAGAGTTGTACCATTAACTGAGGTTTCGTGTAGAGATTATTCTGGTGTAACTTTTGTAGTGATTTTCTTTGAAGTAAGGTTGAAATATGTGAAAATCGGAAGTTGAATTTCGTGTTCCGGGATTTGGGCGTTTGGCGGCGTCCGTTGCCGGGAGGGGACGCGCGCTGCGGTTGCTGAGTCGGAATTATTCGTAGTAACACTTTACTTACCTTGTCCCACAATGAAACTTGGTGTCAGTTCAGCAGTGGAGAATCGGTTGCTTAATAGTCATCCGTTGAGTTTGTCCGGTATTTGGAGGCCTAACAGGCATGGAAGTGTGAGACAATAGTGATGATGGCATCTGGGGAGATCGCGTCCGCGGCTCGGCCAGCCCTCGGGACAGACAAAGAAACAGCCAAAGGCGTCCATTTCTTGCTTGCCCTCTCGCTCATTTAACCCCCAGGCTACAGTGTAAATTATTGGATGGAGCTTGCTAATGTTGCAGCTATCGTTAGTGAACGCTACCGAGCGACGGGCGCTGCTGCCAGCTCTCACCCGGGCTGGATTGATTAATAAATTTGAAGTTGTTTCGATCTTTTTGCTTAGTAAACTATGTGCGTGAGCAGAAATTACTGCCTTTGTTCGTGAAGTGCCGTGGACTGTGGTGTGGTGCGTGCCCGAAATCCCTGGATGAAGTTTGGTCTCAAAAGTACGGATTTGTCCTGAAATTGTTTGTTTACAAAAGTTGCAAAGTTCCTGTGTGTGTGTACGGCCGAGGGAGTGAAGTGTGTGTCCGTCAGGTGTTTACATGAAAATAAGACTATGACCCAGGCAATATCCTCGTGCCATGTTGTTTCGCGTGTAGTTTTCTTGAGAAGAACCATCCATTCCACATCGTCTGAAATAACTGGATGGGTTATATGAGTTCTAGTGGAGCTATGATGCTCGAGTGATGTTGAAAGTGTTAATATTAACTTTGGTACAGGATATGCCATATGATCATTGAGATCGTATTTCAATGGCGTATCTGTAAAGGATTACGTTTTCGAAGCAGAGTACAAAGCTCAAACTAAAAACAGGCGTATTTTTGCATATATATTTACAAAGATTAATGTGTTAAACACATGTGGTCACGCGCACAGGTACACAGACACACACACACTATATATATATATATATATATATATATATATATATATATATATATATATATATATATATATATATATATATATAATGGCATAAATATTTAGGGCTGGAGTCATGAACAAGTGATATTGCATTTAGGAAGTAAGTTTGGATTACTTGATGGATAAAATTCAGTTTTTACAAAATTAGTTTCTTGGCACAATAATTTGATAAATGTAAACCATTCATCTGATTTATGAAGGCAGTGCTCCCGTTCTGCCCAAATAGCTTGAAATGTGTCAGAGAAGACAGAAATTTGAGTGTTTAGGATGAAGTGATGATATTCACAAGTACTGGATTTGGTTATTCTGTGAAATTACATGGGAAGATCTTTGATATTTGAATCATACCACTATTGATTTAGCTTGCCAGATCTTTTTTTTTTTAAGTAGAGCCAGAGTTACAGTGTCCTTTGACAGATGTGGCTTAAAGAGTGGCACCATAATAAGCAGTCAGAAACTGTAAAGTATCCCTCAGCTCAGAATACCTCCGAAATTTAAGAGGATTGCTTTAGATTAGGTTCAGTGCACTTGTAATACTTTAGAAGACCCAGTCATGTAGTGAAATTATTGTTGATATCAGCAGTCATGCTATCTTGTACCCATTTTTTGATGTCCCACCCAATGGTGTGATTCCATAATTCTGTTTCTATAAAAAACGTGTGATTTAAGTACAATGAAGAACACCCCATCATGAAACGAAAGAACGCCATGCAAGAAAAATTAACAATGAACAAACTGATATGGGTGAGGTTGACAATAATGGTACATGAGACAGAAGTGGATGGGAAAAGAAGGGGGAGACCAGGGGTGGAAGTATAGAGTGAAATATATTTTTTGTTGATTGGGGCCTGAATGTGAAAGTCATCCACAAGATAGAGTGAATAGGAGCGATGTAGAATACAGTGGCAGTGTGTTGATAATGGACTGAACGAAGGCCTAAAGGAAGCTAAAGTAAACTATGTAAAGGTCTGTTTGGCCTGGTTGTGGATAGGGGGCTGTGATTCCTCTGCATTGCACATGGCAGCTAGAGAGTGGACGTAAGCTAATGAGGCCTTTTTGGCTGTTCTTGATGGTAAAATTGGAAGTAAAAATATATATATTTATATATGTTGATTGTATTGATAATGGGTGACTAAGATATCAATATTTTGGAGATGATTTTATGTTGGGAGATAAATGTACAGCAAATTAGAAGTTTACAGCTTTAAATGAATTTTAATATTGACGAGTGCAAAGTTCTGCATATTGTGAATAAAAATGAAAAGGTAAGCTACAGAATGAATTCTGTTGGGTTTCGAAAGGTTAATATGAAGATAAGACATGAATAAAATAATCAGATGATCAGAAGCTAAGTAAGCATTGCATTGAATGAGTAAAAACCACAAAGTTTTTGGCTTCATTGTTCGGGCTTTTAAATTTGAGGGAAATTATTTTCTTTTACAACTCGCGTTTTGTCCCCATCTTGAATGTTGTGTTCAGTTTTGGTCACACTACTTGGGAAAAGACAAAGAAGATGGAAAGAGTACTGAGGTGCGCTACCAGGATGATTTCTGGCCTGAGAATCCAATCCTGCTAGACACGATTAAAGGAATTAGGTTTAACGTACAAAAGAAAAAGTTGAGAGGTGATCCAATAGTTATTCAAAATCATTACAGTTTTTTATAACCTTGATCTAATAAAATACTAAAGAAAAGATTTGTCTGATTTCACTTCGTAATGGATATAGGATCGTTTGCACACTTTCCTTGAATGAGGCAGAGTACTTTTTCTTTAAGAGGATTGTTAACATATGGTATAATTTACCAGTTGATAGTGTTTGAGAGCAGTATATTGGATATGTTTAAGCAGAAGCTTAGATATTATCCTTCAAATCAACAGCTGACATTATTTGTGCTTCCTCTGCTATATGAAGGGTTTACAGGTCTTCTTTAGTAAATCTGTCTTTCTTCTCGTACCACAGTAATCCTTGAGTTTCTGTTCTTTTTTTACTGTCACAAGCAGCTTCGTTAGGACCCAGTGGTCTGTTGCAGTGATTTGCTACCACAGATGAGAACATTTGAGCATTAATTAGTCATTGCATTTATGTAAGATGCATCTCAATTTTATGAGGTTCATTAGATGATTAACAAAGGAAAGTAAACAGCAACAGACTTGTATCCTTTTGAGACTGTCTTGAGAGTAAAAAGCTAAAGCAGATTACTTGCCGAGATGTACCTCTGAACTTTGAGTTGCAAACAGTGTTAGTCTTGGACTTGAAGTATTCATCAAGTAGATATTTAAAAGTGGTACTTTCACCTGCTTTTGTTGTTAAATCACCTTGTAAGGTAGCCCTGTTTGAGAAAATGTAATGTGACTCATTTGAAGGAACATATTTGTCTTGAGAGTCTTATGTTCATTACTATGAGTGAAATCGGACAATTCTACCTTTAAAATTAATGCTTGGATGAAGGCTGTTGAAGCTTTTTAAACTTTATAATGATTATGTCAGATCACTTCCCAAACACTCTTAAGTTGATGCTTTAATGAAGGCTGTTGATGCTTTTTAAACTTTATATCAAATCACTTCCCAACCACTCCTTTTGTAAGTTGAATAAGTTTAGGTCTTCCAGACTTCTCTCTCCGGGTTTACTTCTCAGTTTGAAAATTGAATTCAAGAAAAACAGGCAAAATATTTCTAGTATTTCCTTTAAGCCATGTTTGTGTTTGTCTAGCTCACTGACATGATGGTGGTTTTCTCTGACAAACTGGTGGCTTACTTCCAAACACATGACAGCAGCTTACTTCTAGACACAAGATGATGGCTACATATGATGGTGTCTCACTCCGTAGCACACGATGGTAGCTCACACCCTTACACATAGAAGGAGCTTGCTCCTTGATACACAACAGCATCTCTTTACTAGAAATGTTTGGCTCCACCTGTCGGTTAGAAGTCAAACCACTGAACATTGTAACCAGAGTTTCCTAGGTTGTGCAAGGTTCTATGATCATAACACATTCCAAGTATTTATAATTCCCAGATTATTTACATCACTGAAATTGGTGATAGGAAACTCTAGTTATATTGCTTGTTGATATGGCTTCTCACCGACAAGTATTCACCTGACATTTAGCGTGTGACTGTACATGAGTTGAAAAACTGCTGGCTTATCGTGCATGATGCATCATTTCATTGAACGTTGATCAAACATTTTATAGTTCATGAATACCAAACAGCCCATAAACCCTTGAAGAAGAGAAAAACTGCAAATGATGTTTTAACTTAAAGTATTACTATTGGAAGCTACCGTCGTCATCCGGATAATCAAAGGAAAATATTACTTTAGTCACTTAACTACAAGTATATATACTGGAGTACATTTGAGCAAGTAATAACCTAGTTCTCCACCTTATCTTTACATGATGGTTATTAAATTTAAGCTTTCGTAACCTACATGAAACGCACAAAATGATATGTTTGTAATGAGTGTAATGATTATTTCATAGGTATATTTGGTAAGCAACAGGAGTGGATATACAAGGTGCTTAACAATAGCAAGGCATTATATTGTATTGTTGTAGTGCTATGACCCATTAAGTTTATTCACAAAAATAGAAAGGTTCGTTACAATAGTCTAATGCTGGCAAAAACATATCTCGTGTATAATGTTCACCAGATTGATATAAGATGTTCATTAGCTCATCAGTTGATTGTGGCATTAAAGAATGGGAGCAAGACTGGGAAATGGTTTGTTTATGAGTATGTGTGGAATGAGGAGTATTGAGAATGGAGAAGAGGAGAGGGGGATAAGAGGGCTTTCTCCATGCTAATACAGCTTCTAAGTGATAATTTTATTGGCTAAATATGATTTCTTGCATATAATTGTTCATAAGTAACACACTCATTGGTTACTCTCTCATCCTTGACTTGCAGCAGTTTCCAAATTCTGTTTCACAATCAGTTCATGGAACTAAGCAGTGTACTCTTCATATTTCCTGCAATAAGTAGACATGTTTGGATCTTTATGTACATTATGTGAAGGTAATATGAACCTTGCTTGATCAAATATGTATTATTACAAATATTAATATTTGGCTTATTCGGTTAGGAGAATTAAGTTGTGCTAAAAATCATTGCGGCTTTGCCCATCTTTGAGGTTGCTATGTTGATGTGAAGGCTCTTCAGTTTCAGAGCTGTTGGCTGTGTGTTGTGAGAGGTGAGAACTGGATGGCCCTGCTAATGTGGCTTGTGTGTTGCCCACTTTCTGACTTTCCTTACCTAAGTGGGGAATTGCGATGTAGTCTTTGTGGCACCATGTGATAAGTAACAGTAAAGTTCTTGACTGCATCAGTCTTGACTCATGAGAAACAGTGGCAACAGTAAGGTCAGGGTACTGTACTGGAAGTAAAAGGATCGCTGCTGGGTAACAATCATTGGACAGTCGTTATATGATGTTTCATTTTTTGCTATTCTACTTAAATAGACTTACATTTGCTGTTGACTATGGAAATAGATGTAAAAGTAGTAGTAGTTATTATTTTTATAACAATATAATGGTATATTTGTTTACTAAATCCTGTTGCTTGGTGAATATGACTGAAATAAATCTTACAGGTTTCTCATTATGTTATACTTTTAACTTTATTATGAAACAATTTTGATTAACATTATTGTTTCTGCCGCAGTTGATGTTAAATCCTATAGAAAGGTCTTATTTCAAACGTATTTAGATAAGGATTACTGAAGCAATTTCTAATACTAGTGATGGTATAATTCCTTGGTAATAATGGAACATTGCTTCAATACCTCACCACTAGAGGGAATTGCAATCGTTGGTAGGATATACTCCTCATTTTAGAGCTTGACTTAATATGCTTGCCTCTTATGTGAACTTATATAGTCACAAGATCCCTTGACATATTTCTATATCAAACTGTAAAACAATAAGTAAATTAGAAGAGTTGGTAGACATATCAGAAAAATGTTCAGATAGAGCTTGCTCATTTACACAAAATTGGAATGGCTGAAGATTGAAGAAATCCTTTGGTGGAACGGTTGTTGTGTTGGGAATTAATTTTAGTGTTGCTCTAGAACTTTTTCCTGTTGGTTACATCTGGCAGGAATGCACTCCCCTCCCTTTTTTTAGAGTTCTGGTTTTGTCAGGAACTGAAATTTTTCAAGAATAAGAATGCTTATTCTTAGTAGAAAAAAAAAGAAAATGCAAAAACAGGAGTTTCCAAGGAGAGTGTTTTGGGCACATTGAAAGACTGCAGAACGAGGAGTTTACGAGGATAGTGTATTATAGTGTGATTAAAAGGGGTTGGTGGGAGAGTAAGACCTTGTGACTTGGGGAAATAGAGGGTAAGAGTACTGGAAGGAGAAAAATGGTGTCAGAACGTGAAATGGTGTCCTTGTGTGTATGTATGTATGTATGGTGAATGTATCCCTCTAAGGACAGGGATATGTGGAGACTTTTGCTATGGCCACCCTCTTGATGTGAGGAGGTCTTGAAGGAAACAGGCATCATAGATAGATGGACATACTCGATTGCCATTTCCTGCATTAGTGAAGTAGCACCAGGAACAGATGGAAGGAAGCTGCATTTGCTTACATCCATTTTGTGCAGTGCACCCATAACCACATAATGTGTGTTATCATGAAACTATATACACATCTTGGGAAATATGCAGAACAAGGGTATTTATCCATGATACATCACTGGGAAGTGGGGTTGTTCAAATATAAAAAGAAATAAGTGCTGCCAAGCAAGAAATGACATCATACAGCATAGCACTTACCATTATCATACTAATATGCTCTTATTCGAAAGTTTTTCATTTCTCCTTCGGGTAAGTTGAGGACTGTATCACTTGTTTCTTAGTAGTTTTATATTTTTATATGATGGTTTAGTTTTGATATGAGAAATAGTTTTTCACTTAAAAAGATAGACAAAAGTAATAAACTGTTGATACGAATGTAAATTTTATTAGTTGACTGGGTCTTCTGTAATATTACTGGTGTATTGTACCAATTCTGATGCAGTTGCATATGACATGATTTGTGTATCCTGCAGGGAACTGTATTACTTATTACTGTAATTATGGTATCTGACGTAGATGAAGTTGTAAATGAGTTTGTAGGAAGGAGCTTTGATGGTGATACAAGGTTGATTTGGTCAACATATTCATATGGGTAGAAAAGAATCTTTTGAAAGTTGATGAAAGATTTGAATAAATAAGCCATGCAAAAGGAACATCATTTAAGTGCCTGTATACAAAGAACCTATAGGAAAAAAGATTGAGGGTTAAGGTATTGTTAAAGATTTGTTGATAATTACTTATGAAAATTGTGAATTTAAGGTGCAGATTGATAAAACCTGAAAGCAACTTAGAGAGGTAGAAACAATCATTATAACAAGGTTAGTACCTGGAAATATAGCAAAAAGGCACCAAGCATAAGTACATGAATGTCTGCCCTGCGAGGAAACTGGAGTGGATTTCTAAACCCTTGATGCTTCCAGATGGATATTTACATGAGCTAGGCAACACCTTTAGTTAGATATTTTCAAACTGTTTTTCTTGCCTTGATATGGAGGCAATCCTCGCAGTCAGTCATCCTCCAGCCATGCTGATGAGAGCACATTTGCATGAATATTCTGGAAAGGAAATTCTGCAGCTTTTTGCTAGATTTAAAGGACAAAGCAGGTGATGACCCTGAATTATTTGACAGTGATGATGCATCTGGGTTATATGGAAAGTGATCTTATGGACATTGATTCATTTTCAAAAGTTGACCAGTGTGAGGCAGGAAAAGATTTTCTAGCAGAAGTAGAGGCAGCTCTGCTGGCTCCAGCTTGACATTGGCAGCACCACTTCTGACTGGTGTGGCACCTAATTCTGCAGACTTTTATAAAAAAAAAAAAAAAAGGCGGTCTGAGCATGACACTTATTATAACTGAAAAGACTTATAGAATATAACGATAATGATCAGTAATCAGTTTTCTGGTGGTGAAATATGTGCATTGGCAACTGACTTCCCTCACCAGGTATTCATTTTGACACTTCCACCTTACAGTTGCACATTTCATTTAGCATGTTATGTAGAAATTTACGAAACTTTTATGTTATTATAGTGAAAGTGGTGGATGAGAAATACTTTTGAGGTGATTTTTCATTATGAATATCTGAAATTGTGATGTTGAATACATTTTCAAACAACTTGAAAATTTTAAATTGTTTAGGGGTTGGGAAAAAAATGATTTATTTGGACATTTGAGATGTTAATGCGGAGCCAGGAGAACTAAGAAATGTGTATGGACTGATCACAGAAATTTTCAAAAGAGGATTTGATTTGTGTCAACGTTGAAGACGATACCAGATGAACCCCAAATAGATGATAACACCAGCAAAATAACCAAAGAAAAAAAAAAAGATACAGCATTACACAGCAAGCAAGATATATGATGAGTGGAGGGGTGGTGGACGAGGGAAACATCATTCAACAAACAAGTTGTGCAGTGGGTGCTACATGCTAGCTTTGCCATCATGGCAAAATCTCATCGTAGGTACTCGTAGGTAGGTGCAGGTTCTACCAAGGTCTTTATTTCCTCATCTTGTCTTTCTCGCGTGCTTTAAATGCTGATTTAGGTACTGAAACAATCCTGTGATTGCACTGAAACACCCCTAGACCACAACTAGGTCCTAGAGTCCTCCCATTTCAACTACTGTACATCACATTGTTCCAATTCACCCTGACCCATGCACCCTTTTACTTTCTTGCATATTCATGTCAGGATCACTCAAATTCTTTTTCACTTCATATTTCCATCTCCAATTAGGTGTGTCTGTTCTTCCCTCCCCACCTGACAGACATGCTTTTAACCATTCCTCTCTCATTCTCTTCATATGTCTAAACCATTTCAAGACACTCACTTCAGCTCTCACCTACACTTTTTATTACCACTTTGGCACACCACATAGTCAACATTTCATTTGACTCATCCACCCTCCTCCACACATGCCTCTGGGACTACCATATCTTCAAACAACCATTTCTCTCATGACAGATGATGATCTCTTTCCACACATTCTTGAGCGCTCTCAGAACCTTCCCTCCTTACTCATCCTATAGCTCACTTCTGCTTCCATGGTGGGTTGTGAGTCATAGGATGGGTGTGGAGGAAAAGGTTCTAGGAGCACTGAAGAATGCGTGGAGAGATCAGTGATCTGTGTGGGCAAAAATGGGTATTTTATAGATCTCCGGGAGTGGACTTAGCAGTGGATGGAACCATGGAAATGGATGCGAGTTACTGGATGGGGGAGGGGTTGAAGGTTCTGGGAGCGTTGAAGAGTGTGTGGAAGGCAAGAACATTATCTCAGAGAGAAAATTGGGTATGTTTGAAAGAATAGCGGTTCCAGCAATGATATATGGTAGCAAGGCATAGACTATAGATAGGGTTGTGTGGAGAAGGATGGATGTGTTGGAAATGAAATATTTGAGGACAACATGTTGTGTGAGGTGGTTTGATCGAGTAAGTAATGAAAGGGTAAGAGAGATCTGTGGTAATAAAGAGTGTGGTTGAGAGAGCAGAGGAGGGTGTGTTGAAATGGTTTGGTCGCATGGAGAGAATGAGAGGAAAGATTGACAAAGATGATATGTGTGTCAGAGGTAGAGGGAACAAGAAGTGGGAGACTAAATTGGAGGTGGAAGGATGGAGTGAAAAAGATTTTGAACAATCGGGGCCTGAACATACAGGAGGGTGAAAGTTGTGCAAGGAATAGAGTGAATTGGAACGATGTGGGATACCGGGGTGGATGTGCTGTCAGTGGATTTGAACCAGGGCATGTGAAGCGTCTGGGGTAAACCATAGCAAGTTTTTTGGGGCCTGGATGTGGAAAAGGAGCTGAGGTTTCGGTGCTTTAGACATGACAGCTAGAGACTGAGTGTGAATGAATGTGGCCTTTTTTGTCTTTTCCTAGTGCTATCTTGCTAGAGGGGTGGGTGCCATTTCATGTGTGGCGGGGTGGCTACGGGATTGGATGAAGGTAGCAAGTATGAATATGTATATGTATGTATATGGTTCCAACAATGTTGTATGGTTGCGAGGCGTGGGCTATGGATAGAGTTGTGCGCAGGAGGATGGATGTGCTGGAAATGAGATGTTTGAGGACAATGTGTGGTGTGAGGTGGTTTGATCGAGTAAGTAACGTAAGGGTAAGAGAGATGTGTGGAAATAAAAAGAGCGTGGTTGAGAGAGCAGAAGAGGGTGTTTTGAAATGGTTTGGGCACATGGAGAGAATGAGTGAGGAAAGATTGACCAAGAGGATATATGTGTCGGAGGTAGAGGGAACGAGGAGAAGAGGGAGACCAAATTGGAGGTGGAAAGATGGAGTGAAAAAGATTTTGTGTGATCGGGGCCTGAACATGCAGGAGGGTGAAAGGAGGGCAAGGAATAGAGTGAATTGGAGCGATGTGGTATACCGGGGTTGACGTGCTGTCAGTGGATTGAATCAGGGCATGTGAAGCGTCTGGGGTAAACCATGGAAAGCTGTGTAGGTATGTATATTTGCGTGTGTGGACGTATGTATATACATGTGTATGGGGGGTGGGTTGGGCCATTTCTTTCGTCTGTTTCCTTGCGCTACCTCGCAAACGCGGGAGACAGCGACAAAGCAAAAAAAAAAAAAATGTATATGTCTGTGTATGTGTATGTATGTATGTTGAAATGTATATGTATGTATATATGCATGTGTGGGCGTTTATGTATATACTTGTGTATGTGGGTGGGTTGGGCCATCCTTTGTCTGTCTCCATGCGCTACCTCGCTAACGCGGGAGACAGCGATTAAGTATAATAGATAAGATTAATAGCATAAATGTATTTATTGCCCCATAAATGTTCACCATTCACCACATCTGTGAGATAGTGCAGGGAACAGGTAAGGGAATGGCCTCATTTGCTGACATGCACACTCAAGCTGCCATGTATAATGCACTGAAAAAAGGACCTCCTGTAGAAAATGAGGCCTTACAGACCTCTCTGTGGTATCCCCAGATTGCCTCATATCCCCTTGTTTGGTTCATTGACAGCATGTTGTCTGTGGTATACCACCTTTCTCCTATTTGCTCTATCCTAAGGATGCCTTGCACCCTCCTGCATGTTTAGGCCCTGAACCTTCAAAGCATTTTTCACTTTCACCTCATCCTTGGGTTTCTCACTTTTCCTTGTTCACTCCACTTCTGACCTGTATATTTTCTTAGTCATCATCTCCTTATGTCCATTACACATACACACACACACATAATGTATACATGTGTGTTAGTATATGTATAGTGTGTGTGCATATGTATGTATTGCAAGAGGTCGCTGTGGTGCGCGTGATCTAGTATATGCATATGCATGTATATGTATGTATATACTTATACATATATGCCACATAGGGGGTTCCCTAGAAAACTGCTTGTACAGTAGATGTTTATTAATCAGTATCATTAACCTATTGTTAGATATGAAAAGGAGCATATCTGTTCATGGTCTTGGGCATTGGGACACCTCAGCCAATTTTCCCAATGTAATCATCTAAGTTTATAATATGCAACATTGAAGAATATAATATTCAACATAGAAGAAACAAGTAGCTTCGATAAACTACATACCCATGTCTTGTTGCACTAGCAGTTGTAACTTTTTCTCCCCACTCCTTGATTTTCTTGGCATTCTTGATAACATTGCACCCCATTGAGCTTGTTAATCCATACACCCTAGCAATTTCAAAAGTCTGGTAATTTTTATATGTCTCTATAATACCTAGCTTCACCCAAATTAAGCGGTGTATGATGCCTTTTGGCGAGAGGGTAGTACACAGAACTTGCTGGTCTTTTGCTACAAAAGATGATGGTCACTCAGAAAGTGTTAAGACTCACAGTAAAGATCAGCAGACTCATAACATGGAACACTCACTACAGGTAGCATATGTGGACTAGAACAGATTTAGATATGTGTAAGGATGAATATCTGTGCAACATGAAAAAATGTAGTCATGGGGCACAGGAGATGATGATGGCTACATAAACTTGTGCGCAGGAAAGTGAATAGTAGTAGCTATACACCATAGGTCGTCCTGACTAAGTGAGCCAAAGCATGTAGCTGAAAATATTTTAAGGTAAATGTTTGATTAAACAAATTTTTGCTCCTTTATATCAGATATATTGGTTACAGTCACACATTTGTATTATAAGTGGATACTTGTATAATGGGGACCCCTGAAATGCTATCCATCTCCCTTAACATAACAAGCACTGATTTGTTACATCATAGGTCCCCTTATATCTAAAATGTAACTTCATTATTGAGGACACTAAACCCTTATTTCTTGTTTGTTCTGCACTCACCTTACATGTAATTACCAAAGTTCTTGACCTTTGGTCCATCCTGGTGTATGTGGTTAGCTTCCTGAGTAATGTTGGAGCACTACAGAAGGGGATCTTGGGGCAGGAAAGCAAGTGTATATACATGAATATATTAATCTTAACTGCACAATTGCAAATGTAGTAAGGAAACTTAGAAAGCATTTAGTTACACTGACAAATTTTTGCCTCATCACTATATGAAATTGGATAGGCAAACTGCCTCTGTAACATTATAGCGCTGGCATACAGCCTCAACACTATACTAAGTTGAGCTTTTTAAAGTGTGTTGATTTGGAAGATTTTCCTTTGTACTGTGGAAATAGACTGGATTTTAATTGTATATTAGATTGATAGAGGATTATTGGAAGAAAATGGAGTTCATACTGTCATTTGTGGAACAAAAAACTTTACAATTTGTAGATATTTATATATTTACAGTAACTGCCCAAGGCTCAACTAATGTCGTAAATCTGATCCAGAATTTGATACATTTTCATTTGTAAGTGGTTGCTTTAGAGTAGAAGTGTCATCTGATGTTGATACATTTTTTTAGTATTGGTTCCTTCATTGAAGTAAAGCAAATTTTATTGATAAACCAAGCCAATAACAGATGGCAGCCTTTATTAATGGCAAGGTGATATATGGAAAATATTCAAAATTTGTCATTGTACTTGCTCACCTTTTATCTTATTGTAATATCTTTTAATCATCTTTTTACAGATAGTATACAAGGTGGAGGGGGGCGAGGATGGGGGCAGATCAGCAATTTTGCCTCCGATGGAACAATTTTCACTCTAACATTACCTCAGCATTTGAGTCCTTGAGAGATGATGAGGACTTTGTCGACATCACACTTGCCTGTGAGGGCAGGCAGATAAAAGCACACAAAATGGTCCTTAGTGCCTGTAGTCCATACTTCAGAAGTTTACTAAAAGTTAGTACCATGTAAAGAAGAAATGCTATATTTTGTTTTAATGTAATTCATATTAATGCATTAATTTTGTGTATAAAGTTTGTTTAGAATCTAGTATCTTTACTATTTTTTTTAATTCTTTTCAGGGTAACCCTTGTCAGCACCCCATAGTATTTCTTAAGGATGTGACCTTCGCCAATCTAACTTCTATCCTGGACTTTATGTACCATGGAGAAGTTAACGTATCACATAATGAGCTTGCTACCTTCCTTAAGACAGCGGAGGCACTCAAAGTTAGAGGACTAGCAGAAGATGAAAAGAAGAAAGTAAGTCTTACTTTATTACTTTAACTTCTAGATAGTTCTAGATTTGATTTAAGAAGGTTTTACAGAAAATATAGTAAATTCATTGATTTTTTCTTATTTTGAAAACCATAGCCTGTAGCTGAAGCTTGATAAATGTTTTGGTCATGCACAATATGGAAATATGCAGTATTTGTTATTCACTAATATATGCTGTAAGGATTTAAGTGTATATCACTTTATATGGTTATCTATTAGCATATTGATTTTTCTATTTGTATCCTGCATATTTGCCAGTGTCGGATTTCGTTTTAAACTAGTTCGAGCTGTGATAAGTTTTGGTTTTTAGGGAATAGGTATCATCATATTAGCACTTGATTTTTGAAAACTTTTAAATCCCCTGCCAATGTTTTGAAATTTGTATGGCTTCTAATTGTCACCTTGATTACTGAGGGTGCTCTCTTCACTGTCTGAAGACAAACCTATAGTGTAGATATTTATGTAAATAAATGTAAATTCTGTACGTGTAGACTTACATGTAAATAATCAAAATAGCGATGGATCATTTAGTGAATTTAGGCATCGAAGTTCCCCTCCACACTTCATTCCTTCTTCCATCACCCAATCTGCTGGGATGTTTTTATTTTTTCATAGATAAGACATCATGGGCTATGGAATGCCTTTTTTCAGTGATATGAATATATATATAGATATTTTTCCATATTTGCCATTTCGTATATGTTTGTGAGGTAGCGTTAAGAACAGAGGACTGAGCCTCAGAGGGAAAATCCTCCCATGGCCTCCTTCTCTGTTCCTTCTTTTGGAAAAGTAAAATCTGGAGGTGAAGGATTTTCAGCCATCTGCTCCTTCCACTTTTAGTTGCCTTTTACAACACGTGGGGAATACAGGAGTACGTGGGAAGTATTGCTCTCCTGTCCATCTATCTGTATGTATGTATGTATATATATATACATATAGATAGATAGAATAGTGTTGATATTGAATATTCATCCCAAGGCCCACCCCACTCTGTATCTCTCTCTCCTCCACCACCATTAGGCGATATCCATGTTAGATTTATACCATGGTCATGTTAGTGGTGTCAGCTCTCCAATGTGTACATATCCTTTACTTGTATGTATGTTTAATTTTGTATACAGAGAACAGAAAGTTAGTTTTTTTTGTTCTTATGTATTATATGGGGCCAGAAAGGAAGGCATATGGGAGTTGGATTGAGCGAGTATTAGCAAAGTTTAAGGAGAATGAGAAAATGTTCTGGACGGTGGTTAATAAAGAGAGAAATGAAAGCAAATGGGGACGTAAGTGAAGAATGCAAATGGGAAAGTAGTAACAGGCAGAGATGAAGTGAAGTACGTTGGAGATGGAGTGAGTTCTTTGAAGGATTATTGAATTTGTTAAATGATGGATGGCTGGTGTAAGGTAATTGTCAGGTAGATATGCAAAGAGATAATTTGGAGGAAATTGAGTGTTTTAGATACTGGGTAGTACATATGGCAGTAAATGGAACAGTGAGGGCTATGTGAGCCATAGGGTAGGTAAGGGGGAAAGTCCTTTGGAGCATTAAGGAATGTGTGGAGAGGTCAGTCTCAGGGCAAAGATGAGTTTGTTTGAAGATATAGTTGTCCCGTCTGTGCTGTGAGGATGTGAGGCATGGGGTTTAGACATAAATGAAAAGAAGGTGAATGCATTTGAAATAAAATGTTTGAGGACTATGTGGTGGGGTGAGGGGGTTTGATCTCGCATGAAATGGTAGGGTATGAGAGAGATTTGGTTTTAATAGGAAGTTGAGGGTTTGCTGAAATGGGTTGGATGAATGGAGAGGGTGACTACGAGGGTTTGCATATCAGAAGTGCTGGGAAATGAGGAAAATTAGTACCAGTGAGGCAGTGAAAGATTCTTTGAGGATTCCGAGTCCTGAACATTATGAAGGTTTGAGGATTGTAAGGAATAGAGAATATTAAAGTGACGTGTTGTACAGGAAACAATGTTTTCATTGGGCTGAACTAGGGCATATGATGAAGCAGTAGGGGAAACCATGGAAAGGTCCGTTGGACCTAGTTGTGGATGTTGGGTTCTAGTTTTGGTGTATTATACATTACATCAAGAAAGTGGATGTGAGCAAATGGTTATTTCCTCATCTGTTCGTAGCTGCCTCACTAATGTGGAAAGTGGCAACTGTATGAAAAATGTATATGTTTGCTGATGACACCATACTGGTGATAGATTTGTTTTTGAAACTACTGTAGTTGTTTTCTGAGTTTATAAGTGTATTAGAGAGAGAGATAAGATCATATGTGATCTGTAGCATGGTTGAATTGAGCATTGGAGACACAGACACTGGTAGGTTGGTAAATGTGTTTGAATGTCAAAAACTTTGAGAAAGTATAGTGCTTTAGATACCCGGGAACATGGAGGAAGTGAAGTGTTTTAGATACCTTGGAACTTGGATGAAGAGAAGTGTTTTAGATACCTGGGAGTGGACATGGCAGGGAATAGAAACATTGGAATTGAAGTTTGTCATCGGGTGGATGAAGGGGCAAAAGCCCAGGAAGCATCAACGAATGTTTGGAAACAGAGGTCACTATCTTGGAAGTTGAAAATAGCTATATTCGAAAGTATAGTAGTCCCAATGGTTTTGTCTTGATCCAAGGCCTGAGATCTAGATGAGAAATGAAATCTTATAGTTGAGTAAGAAATGTTAAGGTAAGAGAAAGGTGTGATGAGTATGGTTGAGAGAGCTGTAAAGTGGGTGGTGAAATGTTTTGAACATCAGGAGAGAATAATGGGGAGAGTTGACATTAGATATATGTCTGAAGTGTATGGGGATGAAGGAAAGGAGGAGACCTTAAGGTGTGATGCTTGCATTGGATAGTGTGAACTGGGGCGATGTGGTATACAAGGGGCATTGTGCTGTAAGTGGACTGAACCAGGGCATAAGTAATCAGATGAAGCCAAGGAAAGTTTTTTGGGGGCTGGTTGTGTATGGGGATCTGGTTTTGGTACATTACACATGAGAGTGGATGTGGGTGAATGAAGCAAAATCTTTTTTGTTCCATGTGTTATCTACAGAGCGCATAAAATGGTGAATAGTTTGGAAAAAGTAATGATTCACTTATAGGTGTTAGCCCGCTATTTGAGGGTTAAGGGTATGATTATCATTTTATTTGGCAAGATCTTTTGTGCCCATGATTTGAAGTTTAGGTAATCAAATGAATTATTGATTTATGATTGCACTGTGCTGCATATTTGGTAGATAGTAAAATTACACTGTGCAGAATATCAAGCATATAGTAGAATCATGCTTGTGTTGGATATCTGGCAGATATCAGTATGAAAGTGATATGATGATAAATAGGGATGTAGTAGAGGATATATGAGCTCTCTTGTAATGATTTTTCTGAAATTTTTCTTCAGGATGCTGAAAACTACAATGAGTCCAGCTCGCCTCCCCCACCTAGAGACCCTCCTGATCCGGGGTCGCCTCGGCCCGAGGAGGGTAGTAGTGCTCCTGATACACACCTCAGTGACTCACCCCCACCCAAGCGACAGAGACGGCGGTCAGGGGCGTCTTTACACTCTGCAGAAGACACAAATGAAACGGTGCTAAGTGAAGCCAGGGACAGTAGTGTGAAAAATGAACCTCAGGACTTTAATGAGGAAGAAGATGCGTTAAGTCAGAGTGTGGAGCAAGATTTAATAAAGACAGATATTGAAGACAGTGAGGAGCGAAGCTTTGGTCCCTCAGAATCTGTAACAATTAGCAGGAGCCAGGCAGCTATGCAGCAGTTACAAGAATCGTTTGGTTCGTTCCTGCCGGGTATGGGCCAGAGTCCGGGCTTCCTCCCTCAAGGTGCTACTGACATGCCAAGACCTCCACCCTACCCACTGGAGGGAGTTCAAGGTAAGCACCTGTTACTTGTTATCCATTTTTTTTCCAGCATCTTTTGTGCTATCACATTTTAGCTTATTGGCTGTAGTTATTAGAGCATCTTGTAATTCAGCTAGTTTAGTGTTTTTCTTGTAATGTCTCTGCTAATAAGTGCCCTTTCTACTTTCAAAGCATTAGCCTTTGCTGCTAATAAGTCCCCTTTCTACCTTTATAGCATTTCCTACTGCTCATCATTGATGGTATGATCTTAAGCTCTAATTTTCATCTAAACTTTGTCTTTAATGTAGATTTCTATAAATGCCTGTGTAGGGGATTAATTATTCCATGGTATGGTGCTTTTCCCCATTGTTTAGTACATCTGCTTTCTTTTTGTTTGTTCTACGAATTTCCAGTGGTTTAAGGTATTTTTGATAAAATGTCATAGGCATACAGACCTGAAGACTTGATAGTTCATAGTTAAAGTTTAGTATTAAATGTATTTTAGTTTGATTTTTAAAGAGTTCCAGTTGGTTATGTATTGGATGTGGTTTTTGCCTTTTTTTGTTTTGGGTAAAAGATAAAGTTACAGTCTTGGATAGTAGATAGGTAGGTCATAAACTGTGCTGATGTTTGTGTGGCAGTCAATGATCAGGGAGGTATATTACCAGTGCTACCCAGTAGGGTTAGTGACATTTGCTTAGTGAGCCAGCACTTTAGTGAGTCGAGTTGCACTCCTCTGATTCAGGTAGCAGTCTCTTCTTTCTGCCTTGCTAACATGTGTACTACTGGCATTCTGTCCACTAACTTACAATCTTTCCTTGTCATTATAACTTGGCAACATAACTTGTGCAGCTCATTCGTCGTAACTGGATTTTAACTTGTGCAGCTCATTCTTCGTAACTAGATTTTCCTGTGGTGAGCACCATGTGCAACTCCTGCCTTTTGGCAAAATGATATGAGCAGTAGATAGTAGTAGTAGGTATGAACATTTAGGGAGGAGCATTAGGTGGTGTGTGCAAGACTTTTAAGTAGCATTTTCTCGGTGTCTTCTTTATGGTAGTTACATCTTGGGCATGAAGTGTCCTAGAATATGTTGAAATTCAGGTGTTTGTGGTGTTTTAGAGATTGACAATGTCAGGATCATAGACAGGAAAGTGTTACTCGTGTTTGTCAGTGGGTGTGGCTTCCGATGAGTTGGACTTTTAGACTTGAGATGGGAGGGTGAAATGCTTATTTTTTTTTTTTTTTTTTTTTTTTTATACATATTTGCCATTTACCACCTTAGTAAGGTAGCATCAAGAGCAGATGACTAGGCCTTAGAGGGAAAAATACTCTCTTGGCCCACATCTTTGTTCCTTCTTTTGGAAAAGTAAAATAGGAGGGGAGGATTTAAGCCCTCCCCCCATGCTCTCGCCCCTTTTAGTCACCTTTTTTGACATGCAGGGAATACATGGGAAGTTTTCTTTCTCCCCTATTCCCTAGGATAAAATCTCAGGTTATTTCCATGTTGTTTTGCCAGTGTTGTATATTTTTGGGTGGAATGATCTGTGATTATAGGCTACTTAAGAGTGGGGCAGGTTTAAGCTTTTTATTTATACTTGGTTTATACTTGGGGGTTGGTAGTTAGTTAGTCTTGAAGTGTTTTGGGTAATTACCTAATTTTACTGTTTGGGAAGGGAATTTTACGTTTGTGGGGCCCCATCTCTTTAATAGTTTCTTCTATCACAACCTTGTAAATTTACATTGTCTAGTGCTGAACAATTTGATGTGGATTGTATCAGGAGGATCTTTGAGTGTTTGTGGTTTCTAGGCAGTTAGTGATTGTTCTGAGTGAAGTATTTAGTGTGGTTTGCAGTGTTGTCATGTTTGTTTTTGAGGCATAAAGTGGAACATGATTTTTTTTTGAGGATGTTGCAGTATTTTTGTTTGTTTGTTTTGTCCAATATTTGGTGCCAGTTAGTGTTCTGAGGGCATATAGTCTCTTCTCTCTCTCTCTCTCTCTCTCTCTCTCTCTCTCTCTCTCTCTCTAAGGAAGTGAATGTTGTGCGAGTTGTCTGTGATGCCTAGAATGGGTGAGTTGGATTCATGTGTAGGGTTAAAAGACTTCTGTGGAGATGAGGATGTTCTTTTTAGTGGGGCCTTGTTCCAATTTTCGTGTGTCGCATGTGATGACCAGAATGGATGATTTATTCAGTGGGAGTGTTTAGATTAACACTCATGAGTGGAGTGTGTGAGTCGGATTTGTGTCTAGGGTTAAAAGAATGATTGAAAACTTCTTTGGAGATGCAGACATTCTTTTCTTGGTGAGTCCCTTACAATTGTGTAGTGAATGTGAGGTTGTTTGCCTATGAAAGGACCCTCCTGTGGGTTTGCTCGAGGTAGTGGGAAGTTGTGTTGGAATAGATTGAAGTGACTAGAAGGAAGAACTGCTATTTAGGAACTCCTCTGTGGAGTTTGTGATTTATAACCTGTTGAACCCATTGTGAGAGTGTTATGGTTGGTGGCCAGCTATGAAATTGGCCAGACTGCTTTTTGTCATGGAGGTTGTTTTCAGTTATATGGTGTAGGAGGAAGGCTGTAAGAAGTGAGTTTTTATCAAGAAAGTAATGCATGTTTGAGAGAGGAGGATGTTTTTTTTACTTGGGACAGGGCTGTGTGATTTTCCACTAGCTGTTTCATGTTTGTGGATAGGGTTGTGAGGGAGATCTGGGGTAGAAGTGCAGGTGTATAACCTGCTGCACAGTCATCTGATGTTGGGGGTCTGGGAGAAGAGTCAGTTGTTTGCATAAGATAAGGTGCTGTTGGCAGATTTGAATTAGAGATTTTAGAAACTAGTGACTCGAGTTTAGGAGAGTGCTTCAAAGGAAAAAGTTTATACGGTGAAAGTGAATAATGAGAAACCAGAAACTAATGTCTGAGTTTGGAAGAGTGTGTCAGAGGAAAACGTTTAGAGTTAAGGTGAATAAAAGCAAGCATTTCACGTTGAATTGTGAAAAGAGACAGGTTATGTGGAGTGTGAGTATGATTGAAGAGAACTTGTAGGGAAGTGGGGTGTTTTAGGTGCTTGGGAGTTGAAGCATAAATGCTGAAGTTAGCCATAGGATGGGTGAAGGGGCAAAGGTCTTGGTTGCTTTAAGGAATGGGTGGAAAGAGGTCACTGTTTGTAAGAGCAAACATGAGTATGTTTGATGATGTAGTAGTTCTGTTGTTATTGCATGGATGTAAGGCGTGGTCTTAGGTCAAGAATGTAAAGAATATAGTGAATATATTTGAAATACCAAATCGTTCCAAGTCACTATTCTTTACGTGCCTCTCACCCTCCTGTATGTTCAGGCCCTGATTGCTCAAAATTTTTTCCACTCCATCTTTCCATCTCCAGTTTGGTCTCCCACTTCTCCTTGTTCCCTCCACCTCAGTTTCATGTATCCTCTTAGTCAATCTTTCCTCTCATTCTCTCCATATGTCCAAACCATTCAACACACCCTCTTCTCCGTACATCCTTATCTATAGCCTATGCCTCGCAGCCGTATAATATTGATGGAACTACTGTTACCTAAAACACCCATTTTTGCTCTCCAAGATAATGTTCTCTTCCCCACATTCTTTGTGTGAAATGTTTGGGGTAAACCATGGAAAGGTCTGTGGGGCCTATATGTGGATGGGAATTTGTGGTTTCAGTGCATAACACAGCAGCTAGAGACTGGGTGTGAACAAATGTGGCCTTTTTGTCTTTTTTCCTGTCTGCCCCGCTGTAGCAGGGGGTAGCAATGCTGTTTCCTGTGAGGTGGGGTAATGCCAGGAATGGATGAAGGCAAGTGAGTATGAATATGTACATGTGTATATGTTTATATCTGTGTGTGTATATGTGTATATATGTGCATATGTTTATATGTATATGTATGTATATGTGTGTGTATGGATGTTTATTTATATATTCATAAGAGTCCACGGGGAAAATTATTTATATATATGTGTATATGAGCGGATGGGCCATTCTTTGTCTGTTTCCTGGCACTACCTCTCAGATGCGGGAATCGTCGATCAGTAATAATGATAATGATATAATCGTAATAATCAGAAATTATATGTTAGAGGACAGTATGTGGTACAAGTATGGCTGATTGAAGATGAATTAATAGGGTAAAAGAGAAGTGTGTTAGAAAGTGAGCTGAAGAAGGTCTGCTTAAATGGTTTGGATATATGAAGACTATGAGTGAGGATTGGATGAAAAAGAAGGTAAACACATCAGAAGTGGAAGAGGAACCAGAGGAGGGTGGAAGGATAGAGTGAAAGATGCTTTGAAAGCTTAGGGTCTGAACATGTAGGGTGTAAGGTTTGCAAGGAATCGAGTGCATGGGAGTGGTGTGTCACAAGGGACACACAACAATGTGCTGTCAGTGGGCTGAACTAGGGCAAAGGAAGAGGTCGATGGAAACTACAGAAAGGTCTGTAGCGTTTAGTGGTGGAAAGGGACTTGAATTTTGAGCATTATGCATGATGGTGAGAGAGTGGAACTGAGAAAATGATGCCATTCCTTCATCTGTTCCTGGGGCTGACTTGGGTTCTAGGAAACATGTATAAGGAAGGAAGAATACTTAGCATGCATGTCTTTGAAGGGTAGTGAAGGGGACAGGAGCTAACCCTCTTCTCATTGTATTTTTTTTTTTTCTAAAAGTTCGAACCTAAGACGCCGACCAAGGAGTGTTTTTCCTCTTTGAACGCTCAAATCTGGAGGTGTCTGAATGTTGGCTGAAGAGAAGAAGGGAGAGATAGGTAGTATTTTTGAGGAGAAAAAACTGTTATTAAGCGAAACTAAGCTTAAAGGGAAGGGGAAAGAATGGTTTGTTTATGTCTTGCGGCTAAAGTCGGGTAGTGTGAGGGTGAGAGCTAAGGTAGGGGTAATACTGCTGCTGGAGTTTTGGGAATGTGTGAAAGAGTGTAAGGAAGTAAGGCACAGACTGATGTGGGTAAAAGTGAAAATGGTGATGAGAGGTACGTGGTTGGAATGCTTTTGCCCGTGGAAATTAGAGGACTAAGGAAGAGGCAAACATGCTGAGTGCGCATGTCAGCAGTTCTGAAACTAAAGGTTTGAGGGTTTGTTATGAGTTATTCATATGCAGTAGTAGTTAATGTGGTATTTAAGGGTGTGATTTGGGATTGTGGTGTACCCAGTGTTGTGGATGAAAATGGTGAACAGCGTTTGGAGTTGTTT
Source organism: Panulirus ornatus (assembly GCF_036320965.1). Lineage (NCBI taxonomy): Eukaryota > Metazoa > Arthropoda > Malacostraca > Decapoda > Palinuridae > Panulirus > Panulirus ornatus. The sequence continues at coordinate 5,931,889 of NC_092287.1, forward strand.
GCAGAAATAGGACTAGTAATAGGGAATACCATTTAAACCAGGGACTTGCATGAGTATACACAGGTGGATAGGGATTGTGGAAGGGGCACTATTGTGTAGTAATGTGTTGAGAGAGGCAGCTTTGTAGGATGTGATTATTATTGTTTAGAGGTGAGGGTGAAGGTTAATAGAGGTTGTAGGAAAGGAGAAAATGATAAAAGGTGGGAAGAGGTTGTTGAAAGCGAGTGGGCTTGAGAGAGAGGCTTGCATGAAGAGATGCCAGGAGAGATTGAATGTAGAATGAGAGAAAGGTTGAGAAAAAAAGTTTGTGGAGTGGGTTAGCAAAAGGAGGGATTCACATGTGCCAGAAAAGTGTATGACATGGAGAAGGTTGGAGGTGGACAGGTGAGAAAAGGTAATGAGTGGTGGAATGAGTGAATTAAGTTACTGATGAATGAAAAAATGAGAGGTGTGTGAGTCTTATTTGTAGGGAAGGAGTGCGGTTAATTTGGAGATGTCCAAGAAAAAGTGCCAGTAGGTCAGGGAGGTAGGTGGTTTCATTTGCTGACAAGTAGAGAATATGTGAATTGGGATGAGCAAGCTTCGATAAATTTCAGGGAGAATGAAAAAATGTTGAAGTAGATTGATATCGATAGAAAGATAGGAAATCGGTAAGGGAGTAAATGGGGAAGTGGCAACATTCAGAAATGAGGTGGAGAGATGGAGTTAGTACACTGAAGGATTAGTTAAATGTTTGATTATAGGATGACATGCGAGATGTTTCAGATGTAGAGGTATGAGAAGTGAGGGAGTCATGGTGAGTGGTTTGGTGAAAAGAAAAGAAGTGAAAGTTTTGCGTAAGATGCAGAGTGGCAAAATGGTTAGAGTGGATGAAATTGCCATTGAAACATGATATTGATTGTTAAGTTGGGGTATTCAGTGTATGTTTAGCTTGTAGTGAGGTGCGTAAGGATTGACAGAATAGCCTGTATAGTGCTGTTGTATAGTGGCAAGGGTTACGATAGTTAATGTTGAAATTACAGAGGATATGTAAGAAAATACTTTGCATGTTTTCCCTGCTTGTTGGAGAATACAGGTTAAAGGGGTGGGATCCCTGGGAATAGGGTAGAAAGAATACTTCCCATGTATTCCGCCTGTGTCATTGAAGGTTACGAAAGGGAGAAGGAAAGAAAAAAACTTTTTCTAAAAAGTTGGAATAGAAAGTGCTGTTTGAAGGGTGCTCATCCCCCCACGAAGGCTCAGGCACTGGTGTATGGATATAACCCAGATGAGGAGAAGGAAGAGTTGGTGATATTTTTAAGGAGAGGAACCAGGATGTTTTTAGCCGTGAGCGAAAAAACTGAAAGGGAAATTGTAAGAAAATGGCCGTGGAAAGTCTTTTGGGTTATAGTTAGTGCATAGTCTAAGGGAGAAAGCTACAGGAGGGTGAAGGAGAATGTTTGTAGAAGCCGCAGGGAAAAAGGAAATGATTTGGGTTACAAGAGGTCTTTGAAAGTGAGTGAGCTTGGAAAAGAGGCTTGTGAAATGAGATACCAAGAGATGTTGAGTGTGGAATGGCAAAGGTGGGAGTAAATGAAGGTTTGGGGAGTGAGTGAAGGATGGGAGATGTTTAGGGAAGCGCTGTTGACATGTTAAAGAGATTTGTGTCACATGTGAAAAAATGCCATGAGAACAGAGGAGAAAGGGTAGTGAGTTGATAGTCATGTGGACAGATGAGAAAGGGTAGTGAGTTGATAGTCATGTGGGCAGATGAGAAAGGGTAGTGAGTTGATAGGTTGACGAAATGAAGTTGCAAGTGAAGAGGAAAGAGAGGTTCATGGGCATTATTCCGAGTGCGTGTGATTGTGAGATGTACAATAGAAAGCCATAGGAAGTCAAGAGCAAGTACAGGGGCTGAAAAAGAGGGCAAATACGAGTTGAGTGAGTATTAGCACACACTAGGGAGAACTGGAATTATGTTTGGATAGGGGTATATAGTCGTGTGAGAAAAGTGGCAGTGAAGGAAGCAAATTGGGGGAAGTGATAACAGGCAGTGATCAGGTGAAGAGAGATGGAGAGAGTACTTTCTTTTTTTTTGTTTGTGTGTTTGTTGAGAGGGTGGCAGACGTGCAGTGTTTTGGACATGGAGGTATATGCGAAGTGGGTGTCATGAAAAGTGGTGTGGTGAAAAAAATAAGTTGGTGAAAACCCTGTGGAAGACGAGGCGCAGCAAAATGGATGAGATTGCAGGTAATTTTTTTTTTTTTTAAAGAAAGGGGATGATTGTGCTCGAAAAGGAATGACTATGCATGATTGTGCTGGTGATTGGCTTGTGAGGAGATACATTGTAAGTATGGCTTATGTAAAGTTCTTAAGGACTGGCAAATACCTGTATAGTACCATTGCATAAAGACACGGAGGACAGAAGGAAGTAAATGTTCAAATTACAGAGATAGTTTTTTTTTTTTTTTTTTTTTTTTTTTTTTTTTTTTTTTTTTTTTATAGGAAATGCTGTTACGTTGTAGGGAAGAGTGGTGATTGAGAGGGAGGGTGGTGGCATGCAGAGTTTCAGATTGGTGAAGAACAACGTAATCATTCGGAGTGGTAGAGGATGTTTGGATCAGGAGTTTTGCTTTGAACAACATTTGTGAGAGTTGGAGAAACATGTGGACTTGTATGTCGTGTTTATGGAGCTTGGAGAAAAGTATGTTACCGGGGTTGATAGAGATGCTCTGCGGAAGGTATTACGAATGTGTGCCTGTGGAAGAAAGCTGCAGGAAGCAAGTGTTTATATATGAAAAGAAGAAAGCATGCATGCCAGTAAGGAGAGAGGAAGAGGAGCGGTTCCTGGTGCAAGTGGGTGTGTAGCAGTGCGAGTGTGAGTTCACCGTGGCTGTTTAAGTTGTTGATGGATGTGGTGGTGAGGGAAGTGAGTGAGTGCAAGGTTCCCCCTCCCTCCCTTCAGTTTGTGATTTTCCGAAAGAACGAACAAAGAATTGGGGCAAGTGAGGATTTTTCCCTCTTAGGCTCAATCCCCTGTTCTTAACGCTACTTCGCTAACGCGGGAAATGGCGAAGATATGATATATATATATATATATATATATATATATATATATATATATATATATATATATATATATATATATATATATATACATATATATTTATTTATTTCATATCTTCGCCATTTCCTGCGTTAGCGAGGTAGCACAAGGAAACAGACGAAAGAATGGCCCAACCCACCCATATACACGTCCACACACGCACATATACATACCTATACATTTCAACGTATACATATATTTACATACACAGACATATACATATATACACATGTACATAATTCATACTTGCCGCGTTAATTCATTCTCGTCGCCGCCCCGCCACACATGAAATGGCACCCCCCTCCCCCCCGCACGCGCGCGAGGTAGGGCTCGGAAAATACAACAAAGGCCACATTCGTTCACACTCACTCTCTTCCTGTCATGTATAATGCACCGAAACCACAGCTCCCTTTCCACATCCAGGCCCCGCAAAACTTTCCATGGTTTACCCCAGAAGCTTCACATGCCCTGGTTCAATCCATTGACAGCACGTCGACCCCGGTATACCAAATCGTTCCAATTTACTCTATTCCTTGCACGCCTTTCACCCTCCTGCATGCTCAGGCCCCAATCGCTCAAAATCTTTTTCACTCCATCTTTCCACCTCCAATTTAGTCTCCCACTTCTCGTTCCCTCCACCTCTGACTCATATATCCTCTTTGTCAATCTTTCCTCACTCATTCTCTCCATGTGACCAAACCATTTCAATAAACCTTATTCTGCTGTTAATGTCAGTCTCTCCACTCTTTTTCTCTCCATGTAACCAAACCATTTCAAAACACCCTCTTCTGCTCTCTCAACCACACACTTTTTATTATCACGCATCTCTCTTACCCTTTCATTACTTACTCGATCAAACCACCTCACAGCACATATTGTCCTCAAACATCTTATTTCCAACACATCCACCCTCCTGTGCACAACCCTATCTATATAATGCATACTATTTCCCCTGTTAGCGAGGAACAGATGAGTGAGCCTTGAGGGAGAACTCCTCGCTTGGCCCCCATCTGTTTCGCTGAAACCACAGCCGGGCCCCGCAGACCTTTCCATCTCTCTCTCTCTCTCTCTCCCCCCCGGCCTCTTCACGTGCCCTATTTTAGTTTATATCCTTGGGATATGAGAAAGAAAATCTACCTCCTTGTTTTCCTCGTGTGTAGTAGTAGAAGGCGACTACAAGGGTCGGGAGTTGGGTGCTGAAAAATCCTTGTATTGCCATATCTAATCAGTGGAACAGAATGAGTCCTGTAGGGAGTGCTCATTATCCTCACCAGCTCAGGCTGGATTGTCTGAATGTGTTTGGATGTAACGAAGTTGAGACGGAGAGTTAGGCAGTGTGTTTGAGGAAATGAAACATGTTTTGGCTGCTTGAGGCAGCTCAAGAGCAAGGGGGAATAGTGGTTTAGAAATGCCTTACTAATAAAGTCAGAGGTTGGGTATGGGAGTGAAAGCTAAGGAAGGGGTAGCACTGCTGCTTCAGGAGTGTATGTGAAAGAGTGTAAGGATGTGAGCTCAACACTGACGTAATTAAAGATAAAAGTGGATGAAGATTTTTTTTTTTTTTTTTTTTTTTTTTTTTTTTGTACTTGCGCACCACGCCACGAGAAGAAAGAACGTGAGAGGCTAGAGTAGGTGAGAAAGTGTCACGAGGTGCAAGGTACTAGGTATTGGTGATTTGAATGTAAAGATGACCAGTTTAAAATGAGTTTAAAATGAGGGACATACACAAGTTAATTTATGTGAGTAGGATAGATGGCTGATGGGCATAATTGGATTACATAGTAATGGCTAGGCATGTAAAAGAGAGACTTTTGGATGTGAATGTGCTGAAAGGGGCAGCTGATGGGGTGTCTGAAGATTACCATGTGGAGGAAAGGGTGAAGGCATGTAGAAGTATATGGAAAGGGGGAAAACGTTTTGGATGAGAAGATATAGGTGAAAGTAATGAGCTTGGAAAAGACTTTATTTGGTGTAGAATGGTATATAAGAATAAATGGAAAGTGGGCGAAGTGGTTATGGAATGGGAGGTATTTAAGGAAGCGGTGCTGGTGGCATGTGTAAGTTGGGAGATGGGCAGGTTAGAAAGGATGGGCTGGCCAAGTAAAGTGGCTTATAAAGGAGAGTTAAGAGGTATATGGGTAGTAGTTATACGAGTGCAAATGATAAGGGGATGTATAAGAGCAGTGGTTGGAGGTGCTGGAGGATTGATGGAATGCATATTTAGTGCCTTTGTATATGGCAAAGGGGGGAACAAAGATGAGTATTCAAACTACAGAGGTGTAATTTTGTTGAGTTCACATGGAAAATTGATAGGGTAGTAGTGATTGAGAGGGTGAAGGTATGCAGAGCATAAGACTGGGGAGGAACTGTGTAATTTATGAGGTGGTGGAGGGTTTGCGGATAATTTTTTTTTTTTTTTTCAAACTATTTTCGCCATTTCCCGCGTTAGCGAGATAATGTCTTTGTTTTAAAGAATGTTTGTCTGAGATATAGAGAAATGGAAGTATTTGCATGTGGCATTTATGGTTTTGGAGAAATTATAATACGATAGGGTGGATAGAGATGCCTTGTGGAAAGTCTAAAGAAAAAGTGGTTTGGGAGGAAAGCTTGAAGAAGCAGTTAGAAGTTTTTGTTACAAGTGTAAGGGATGTGAACGGATAGGAAGAGAGGAGTGCGTGGTTCTTGGTGAAGGTTGGTCTGCGGCAGGGGTTTGCTATGTCACTACGGTCGTTTAATTTGTAATGGATGGGATGGTGAGGGAGGTAGATGCCAGAGTCTTAGAGACAGGGGCGAGGATGCAGTCTGTAAGGGGATGAAGGGACCTGGGAAGCGTCATTTGTTGTTTGTAGATGACAGCACTGGAGGTAGATTCATGTGAGAAGCTGCTGAAGTTGTTGAGTTTGCAAGTGTGTGAAGGGAGGAAACGTTGAGTAAATGTGAGTAAAAGCCTCGTTGTAGGGTCTCGTAGGACAGGTTACTAAGGTTTTGTTTAAAATGAGACAAAAATTGGAGGAAACGAGCTGTTTTAGATTCATAGGAGTGGAGATGGTTGGTAGCGAATTGAACCATGAAAGAGGTAGGGAGTTTTAGGATGGGTGAAGGGGTGAAAGTTCTGGGCATACTGAGGATGTGTGGGAAGGCAAAAATGGATATTTTTGAAGGTATACTCGTCACAACAATATTATATCCCATCTCCAGTTTGGACTTCCTTATTCCCTCCACTGCTGACATATATCCTGTTTTTCAACCTTGACTCGCTTATTTTCGCCATATGACCGAACCATTTCTGTACACCTGCACACCTGCTTATCTCTCTTATACACTTGCATTCTCATCCTTCACCACCCCATCAATAAGCAGATTAAACAGCCATGGTGACATGACACACCCATGCCGAAGACCTACTTTCACCTGGAACCATTCATCCCTCTCTCATCCCACTCGCATACATGCCTAAGTCTCTTGCTAACAACAACTCTTTACTTGTCATAGCTTACTTCCCATTCCATATATCAGTAGCACCTTTCAAAGGGCATCTGTATCACCCTTATGATGTACCTTCTCCAGATCCATAAATGCTATATGCAAATTCTTCCGTTCCTTTATCTCACACACTTGTTAATGCAGAGACCTGATCCACACATCCGTTGCCACTCGTGAAACCCCATTGTTCCTCCCTGATCTGTTGCTGTGTGCATGCTACCACCATCTCATTACCACTCTTCTATATAACTTGCCAACTACACTCACCTTTGTCCATCTTGCACCTATGCAATAGCGCCATATATTCATGCTGCCAATCCTCAGGCACCTCACCATGATCCATACAAACACTGAAAATGTTATCTGACAGGTCAACAACATAGTTATTCCTCCTTTTTTAAAGAAATTCAATTGCAATAACATCCATTCCAACCACCTTACCGCATTTCATCTTACGCAAGGCTTTCACCACCTCTTCTCGTTTAACCAAGCCACTCGCCGTGACTCGCTTTTCATACCTACCAGCCCCAAACTCATATCTGCCACTCTCATCAAATGCATTTAACAAACCTTCCAAATACACACTGTCAACATCTCTCTACTTGCTACCACTTCCCCATTTGCGTCTTACCGATATTGCCTGTTAACTGTAGGGAGGATAAGTGTTTAAAAAACTAGAAAAACAAGAGAACAATTTGGAACACTCGCGAAGGGAGCAAATAGGGAAATGGTAACTGGTAGTGACATTGGTGAGGGGATTGAATGGGGAAATTGTAACAAGTAATGATGAAGTGATTAGGAGAGGTTGACAAAGAGGAATATATATCAGAAGTGGAGGGAAAATGGTGAAAGGTGGACCAAATTGGAGATGGAAGGACGGAATGAAAAATGCGTTTAGTGACCGAGGCCTGAACATGCATGAGAGTGAAAGGTGTGTACAGAATAGACTGAATTGGACCGATGTGGTATACAGGAGGCAATGTACTGTTAATGAATTGAACAAGGGCTTATGAAGCAGTCAGGGGAAACTACGAGAAGGTTTATGGTGTCTGCATGTGGATGGAGGTATGCGAGAGATGGATTATCATTTGTGCTTATTCGCCTGGCCATGAGAAGAAAGATGATGGTAGGCAAGTGCCTGGGAGCAGCTGAGGGGATTGGATGAGGAATTGTTGGCATTTGGGGAAGCATTGTTGGTATGTGAGAGGAGTGTGCGTCTTGCAGAAGGTGGAAGATAGACGTGTGTAAGGATAGTGAGTGGTGGGATGTCGAATTAACGTTGCTAGTGAAAATGAACGGAGAGGTGTATGGGCGGTACTTACAGGGAAGGAGTGTGAATGATTAGATGTACAAAAAGGAGAAAGTGGCTGGAGATCAAGAGGATGGTTGGAGATGGGCGGTTGAGAAAGGGTAGTAGGGGATGGGATGTCGAAGTAAAGTTGTTAGTGTTAGAGGAAAGAGAGGTGTTTAGGCAGTACTTATAGGGAAATAATGCAAATGATTGGGAGATGTACAAGAGCAAGTAGCAACGAGTGAAGAGGATGTAGCAGGGGTTGAAAAAAGGGGCAAACAAGATTTAGGGTGAGCGAGTAATATTACACTTCAGGGAGGGTAAGATGATATGCAAGTTGTGTGTCAAGAGGTGAGAGAGGATCAGAGGGAACTGAAAAATTTAATCGATGGGTATGATTTTTTTTTTCTTATAGTGGAAGGGATTGAAGAGGTGCACTGTTAGAGGAAAGATTGTAAAGTCATTAGAAACTGAATAAGGTATCATTGGTTACTTCTAGATGTCCTAGAGGCTGGCTCCTCAGTCAGAGGAGAGAACCAACCCGTCTACAGTCAGTTGACAATAGTGAGCAGGGAGGTGTAGCAAGAGCAATATTGGTAGCTGTTCAGTTAGGGTGAAGGAGTAAAACGCGCGCAGAATCTACTGACGCTAGTAGGCAGAGAGGTGCAGTTTGGGTGGCTGGTCAGCAGACGGAGATTGAAGATTGAGATGGAAAAGTATGGACCAAATCAGGCATACAGAAACAGAGACAAATTGACAAGGGAATGGGGAAGGTCAAACATCATTCCTATGTATTGAGAAAGGAGATTTGGAACGAGCTGCGAACTACTTACTGGCTGGACTCGCTAATAAGCATGATCTACAAGATTCTGGTCAAGATAATAATTAGAAAGCAAATTGATGACTTTCTCTTGATGAATTATGTTATACTACCATGGATATTGAGAACATTACATGCGAGACGCTATCTGGAAGAGTGACCCTGTCGTTCTCGAGTTTGATGGTGTGGTAAATAAGTACATTAAAAGTAAAGGTTAAGTAAGATATAGCGAGGAAATATAGATGATGGACACTACGCAAACCACAGCATAGAAAGTAAGGTAACACAGACTAGGAGGTAGGAGGTCACTTGCCACGAGCTATGGCTTTATGGTCAGAGGTTTTGAGAGATTTACATTCGAGTAGGAACACAAGTACCTCTAGACTCAATTATAGAGGGAATTGTAAAAAAAAAGAAAAGAATTGTTCTCTGAAAGATGTCAAAAGCAAAGATACCTTCAAGATGTGCAGTGGCGAATACATATACAGACAGCACTCACTCCGCCAGCATTTGCAAGGTATGAGAGCGCAAGGGATGATCATACCAGTATAAGAAAGTAGGACCAAAGGAACTTTGGAAAGGATGTTGTGTAGAAGGGAAGAGAAAATCCACGAGTCTCCCATACGTTCATCTGGAGTCGGTTGTCAGTTGAAGAGCGGCTGTGATGTGGCTAAGCAATTTGAAGGGAAGAACTGTAAAGGATGAAAGAAAACATAAGTAAGGAACTAGATAACATATTTTTTTTTTCATCCCAGCACAAGTGAGATGGAATGGTGAGAATGTTTTTGAAGACGTTCAGCTCTCTCGAGAAGACATCAACCGAATACTAAAATGTCTTGATTTGACCCAGTCAAGGCCCATGGTCGTGATGATATTTCACAAGATGTGCTGACGATATGTGCAGAAATGCTAGGGAAACCTCTCGAAGCACTGTTTAAGGGGTCATTAGATGGGCCAAGTGACAATGGAATGGAAAAGGGCAGACCATACCCGTCTCAAAGAAAGGAGACTTGTGGACAGACAGGCACTGAACTGCAGATTGGTCTCATTGAGGAGGAGTGTGGTTTGTAAGGTCCCGGAGGAGGTAATTAGAAAGCAGGTGCATGACTTTCTACAGAGGAGAAATGACTGTGAGATACAGCGCTGTTTTAGGGAAAGATCATGTTTGCAAGAGAATGAGCTCTCTTAGACGAGAAGGAAGGCTGGTTGGATTGTATGTATCTGGAGTATCAGAAGCCACTTGACACTGTATTGTCTAAGAGTCTTGATTAAGAAACTGGATCACCAGGCAGTAATTGGGAAGGAGGACTCCTTTTAGGGAGACATGGAACAGTGGTAAAACGACTCAAGTCGATGGTTGATGCAGACAGCAAACGCACACTTTAAATTATATTAGTGATTGTTCTAGAGATGGGGGTCTCATGAGTAAAAAAAAAAAACTCCCTGTACAGTAAACGTACAGACATATACGTAACACACTTGATGCACACTGCCTTTATTACCCCTTCTGCACAGGGAGCCCTTCCTGTTGTGTATGGGGCGCCCTTGTAGCAGCCTTCAGGAAACAAGCGGCACTCCTCTGGGCGTGACCTCAGGTGGTCATAAAAGTGATGACCTACGAGTGTATGGAACAGTGGAATCATTGTGGTTGTTGCATGATGGCTCTTGAGGTGTATTAGATTGATGTTCAGTTGTCTTTTGTTCGTCTGTTATGATGATGACTGTGGAGAGTAAAAAGCATTTTCCGGTGTGCCGCTGGGTTGAAAGTCCAGAACCGTGGACATGAGACGTGAGTCTGTGGATAGAATTTGTCTTTTACTGGTACTGATTTGCCTCTCGTTGCTCTTCACATGGCCGAGTCGGCTACACCACTTCTTTGCTTAATATGGTTGGCTTCTGGTTCCTCTTTTCATTTCCACTTTTTTGGTGGCAGTCGTGAGATGTCATTTCCGGACACTTTTAAAGTGCAGATTTTGGCCACTTGGAGCACTCTTTCCCTATTTAGGTTCACCCCCCAAAAAAGGATTTTAGGTTGTTGATGATAAGGCGTTCGAGTTAGGTGCCTTAGTTATCTCACCTGTGAGGAGAGGAGGTAACCATTGCCTTCATACTGGGAATTCCAGTTGTTGCCAAGACCCTGGTGGTTTGGAATTCGGTCTCGCCTCTTGATCCCCTTGATGTGTTGTAGATGTTTGAACTGAAGGCTCATCTGTTTCTTCCTGTGTGATCAATACAGAGTCAAGTAATGTAGGAAAGGAGTTACCATTGCTCTGTCGACCTTTTTTTCCTTGGTAGGTATGTTGAACCTTTGGTGGGACCAGAAATGGTAGTGTAGGCTACGAAAAGCCTTGCATGCAGCTGAAAGGCATAATATTTCGGTATATGGGAGTTGTTGAATATTTCTAGATGCTTAGTGATTGATTGCATTTTGTTTTTGGCTGGTTGGAACAGCTGTTCAGTTTGTGCTGATTTTTAGAAAGCCCAAATGGATTGGCTGCAGTTGCTGTGTAGGTTTTGATTTCCTACGTATCATTCTGGTTGTTTACAATTTCGGCCGAATCACCCACACACTTACGTTTTGTGCAGTGACTTCCAACAGGCAGCTTTGCAAAACTTCTGGATTTTGATAACATGTAGTCTCATTTGAAGGAGGCTAATGGCTAGATACCCTCCTACTTGCCAAACAACCTTCTACTTTTTCAAAATTTTCAAAACAAAATGATGACATGCCCAGGTGTGACAGTGAGTTACTGTTGACACGAGAGGTTGTCTCTGACACCCTTCAGATGCTGAAGATTTGTCTCAGTTAGGAACCTTTGGCTCCCTAGACCCCCAACAGGTGGATGTTGGGCTACAGTTTGGCTAGGGCGCCCCTCCTCCCTCAGGTTTAGAAACTTGACCTTCTCGGAAAGTTGTCCGAGAGGGCTGGATACTTGATATAGTTGTCTTTTGACTCAAGACTGTTTATATAAACATGACCCGATCAATACCTGGTGGAGTCTTCGGGGGTCTTCACCCCCCTACAGCCCGGGATGGGCCTAGACTGCTGGATTGGATCATTCATCAGTCACGCAGTTGGGAGCTGCAGGCGGCCCTTAGGCTCGCAATGCCGCTGCAGCTTTAGCTGGTCGGGTACTCTTTGCTGGTGGTGGTTCATTGTTAAGGGCACGTGGAGAGGAGAGGAATGAAAGAAGGCTGACCTCGAAGGATCTACGTGTTAGAAGTGAAGTGTGCAGGGTGGAGTGGGAGACTGAGGTGGAAGGTTAGAGTGGATGGAGCTTTGGGAGTATTGGGGACAGAACATATAGGAACAGAGGCAGATGTGGGATGGAAGGAATTGATGTAGTATATAGGGGGGGTCTCGGCTTGCAGTCACAGGGCATATGAAGTGGATCAAGGGAGAGCCTGGTGGGGTATCCTGTGTGGCTTACCTGTGGATGGTAAACACCTGGGGGGGTTGAGTAGATTCTGTGTGCCAGATGGAGACTTGGACGTGTGCAATTTAGACTTATTTGTTCGTGATACGACCTTTGTTTTTGTAGCAGAAGCAGTCCTTGTAAAAGATATGATATACACCACATTTTTTATATGAATGTGTTATTCATGAATGTGTTTGAATAACACTTTCATCCATCTTGGCCTGCAAAGTTGGGTAGAATATTGAACTTTGCACATCCACATGATTGGCCATTCACATGCGTTGAAAATCGCTTTGTTAACTACGGTCTTATTGGACCTGGATGGACGCTGAGCAGCTTTGTTTGGATAGTTCATTTCTGTGAGTCTCATCTTGTATTCAGAGATGAGGCCAAATCTTCAGTTACAGAATACACGCACTGGTATCCGTGTATTGATTATCTGTCATCTTTGCCGTGTCATGAAAGAACAAAGACAGACATTCCGCCGTTGCTTATAAGGTTTGAGTTCTGCTTTGAGTATAGAGGCTGGATAGATACTAATGCTTTGTCTCTTTGTTATGTACCAGCTTGGTGGTGTATTATATACCGTCACATTGAATTGGGCTCAGACTTGGTGAAATCACTTGATCCTTGGCTCGCATTAGAAAATGGCCCTCCATTATGCCAATCTGTGGGTGTTCCTAGTGTTGGTCTTTAACTGCTCTCGCCAGAAGTTGAATTGTAGAACAACGTGTATAGCAGACTTAGCAGCAGAATTGATCAGTGTGTGCTCAAGAGGTCATGCTTGAAGCTAAGATTGTTTTTAATCCTTGCGTGTACTACGTCCCTCTCATTCGCTATTTTAGTTCCTGTCTTTTCAGAGTTATGTAGTTTACATCTTTCAAAATTTTCCTCTTTCTCCCTCAAATCAGATTGAAATGGAGATGAAGATCTGTTTATTATTGATGAGTTAGCACATGATAACCACAGCAATGTATGGTCATTGTCTTTGTTATTTTGGCTTTGTTATTTGAGGTAATTTTTCAAGAAATTGCTGCAAGTCACATGTGTTACTCTAACAGCAGATAGCATTACATTTGCACTTGACCTTTGATAAGTACTCAGAATGCTCCTTTTTCCTGATAACTAGAAAAAGCACTCAATTTCCTCTCCCAGTTGATGAACCCTCACTTCCTGTGAATTGGTTACTGACCAAAATTCTCAGAAGTCTTACCTCACCATCGAATCTCACCTACTCTTGGTTTTTGTGTGATTTTTACAGGGTTCAAATGCTTTTGTCAAAGTGATTGAAAATTCTACCATTAAGATCTGTAACCTGGCTTGAAATTGCGGTTTTGTTAGATTCTTTATCGTCAGATCTTAAAAAAAAAGGGGGTTCTAAAAGATTAATGTTCGTTGTGTGAACTTGAATCGTTTTTCTCTGAAAAATAGTGTATTAAAATCATTGTATTTTAGGGCTTACGTAGGTCTTCAGAAGTCATGAATTTTATTAACTTTCATGCAGATATGATTCTTAAAAAGTGGTCTTATGTGCGTTAGAAGCATCTTGAGAGGCGTGAAATGAATCTTTTGATAGGGATGTAAAAAGAGCCAGTATAGAAGATAGTGAAAATGCAGGAAGGGTAGGGAATGACAGTCATCATAGATATGACAGTAAGAAGTACTGACAGACGCGAACGCAAATGGAGACCATTAAATGGAAACCAAAAGAAAGAAATAGAACATGATCTAGGAAACAGATGGAGAAGCATTGAAATCACCAGAGATGCCATGCAAAAGACGTAATCCAGAGGGGCCTGAGTATATGTCTGTAGAGAATACATAACACCATCCACGCAGGAATGGAATGGTGCGTTGGTATGGGGCAGTGATGGCAAGAAGGGTATGTATGTTGCTATGAATTGATTATGGCAAGAACACGAGATGTCTATTGACAACACAACAAGATGGAAGGAGAGCTATAGCAATCATTGCTCGCATTATGGCCACCACGGAAACTCGTACCTGATAAACGGAATTTTCTTTTAATATAGAACGAAAAAAGTGGAAAAAATACCCTGTTGTGTGTATATTTGCGTGTGTGAACGTATGTATATACATGTGTATGGGGGTGGGTTGGGCCATTTCTTTCGTCTGTTTCCTTGCGCTACCTCGCAAACGCGGGAAACAGCGACAAAGCAAAAAAAAAAAAAAGAAATATATATATATATATATATATATATATATATATATATATATATATATATATATATATATATATATATATATATATTCCTATGAGTCCACGGGGAAGATGAAACACTTTTAAGTTCCCAAGTGCACTTTCGTGTAATAATCACATCATCAGGGGAAGACACTAGAGAGAAATATAACAAAGTCAGTTGATATACAACGAAGAGACGTAGCTAGGACGCCATTTGGAAAACATGTGATTGTCCAAGACAGACAACGAGCGTATCATATACTTATTATGTGGACAAGGTCTGAATGAGAACTCTGGAAGAAAAGGGGTATTGGTTAGCGTTCCCGAGCATGACGCGTTCAACGGGCCCCCGCTCAGGGTCGAGCGCATTGGTTCGAATCTTGGTTGCGGCAGGCGGTCCACAGTCAACCCAGCTGTTCATCCACCTCTAGGGGTTGGTCGATAAAAAGGGTACCTGAACATGAACATAATGAACTTAGTGTCATGTAGACCATGTAGGAAAACGTATCCTGCAGACCACCGAACACGAGAGTAAGTGTCACGCGGACCACTGAACACAAGAATAAGTGTCATGCAGACCACCGAACACAAGAATAAGCGTCATGCAGGCCACCGAATACAAGTATAAGTGTTATGGAGACCACCAAACAATAGAATAAGCGTCATGCAGACCACTAAACAAGAATGTGTCATGCGGACCCCCAAACAATAGTGTCGTGCGGACCACCAAACAATAGAATAAGTGTCATGCGGACCACCAAACAATAGTGTCATGCAGACCACCACACAGTAGAATAAGTGTGTGTCATGCGGACCACCGAACACAAGAATAATTGACATGATTAGACCAAAAACGACTAATTGGCATTAGAGTAATTTGAGTCATAGCCGAAGGAATTAGCGAAACCTGATGCCAAAATAACCTGGGCTGCAGATTTGAACTTCCATGTTGTTATTGATTGGCTGGAGCAGAGGGATGGGTTCTGACTGTAGATAGAGTATTCATCAGGGAGGAGAATGGAGCTGGCGACGAAAGATAACAGCTCTCAAGACTAAGTGATCTTTGTGATTCATTGGATCTGGCGATGAAAGATAACAGCTCCCAAGATCAAGTGATTTATGTGATTCATTGGATCTGGTGATGAAAGATAACAGCTCCCAAGATCAAGTGATTTATGTGATTCATTGGATCTGGCGATGAAAGATAACAGCTCCCAAGATCAAGTGATTTATGTGATTCATTGGATCTGGCGATGAAAGATAACAGCTCCCAAGATCAAGTGATTTATGTGATTCATTGGATCTGGCGATGAAAGATAACAGCTCCCAAGATCAAGTGATTTATGTGATTCATTGGATCTGGCGATGAAAGATAACAGCTCCCAAGATCAAGTGATTTATGTGATTCATTGGATCTGGCGATGAAAGATAACAGCTCCCAAGATCAAGTGATTTATGTGATTCATTGGATCTGGCGATGAAAGATAACAGCTCCCAAGATCAAGTGATTTATGTGATTCATTGGATCTGGCGATGAAAGATAACAGCTCCCAAGACTAAGTGATTTATGTCATTCATTGGATCTGGCGATGAAAGATAACAGCTCCCAAGACTAAGTGATTTATGTCATTCATTGGATCTGGCGATGAAAGATAACAGCTCCCAAGATCAAGTGATTTATGTGATTCATTGGATCTGGCGATGAAAGATAACAGCTCCCAAGATCAAGTGATTTATGTGATTCATTGGATCTGGCGATGAAAGATAACAGCTCCCAAGACTAAGTGATTTATGTGATTCATTGGATCTGGCGATGAAAGATATCAGCTCCCAAGATCAAGTGATTTATGTGATTCATTGGATCTGGCGATGAAAGATAACAGCTCCCAAGACTAAGTGATTTATGTGATTCATTGGATCTGGCGATGAAAGATAACAGCTCCCAAGACTAAGTGATTTCTGTGATTCGTTTAGCCTTGTGCATGTGTGAACCAGACACCGAGAAGAGTTTAGCAAATAACGTGGTACTATTTTGAGATATAGAAGTAAATAATTCGTTTCTCAGATCATACATTGATGGCGATCCATGTAGTGCTTAATGTAGAAGTGAACGTGAAATGTTATACATCGGCTGAGTGGTGAAAGCTGTCCATCCAGACGGTTCACACTGGAAAAAGATCACCCGCGAAGAATGTAAACACCAGTTAGAATGAAAGATACACTGTAGATAGAGAAGTAGTGAGTTCCCATGAGAAGGAAGAATGAATGAAGAAAACTACGAATGATAAGGAAAGAAACCCAAAGATATTATATACACATACATGAAGTAGGAGTAACGGGAAATCAGGAATTATACGAAATCAGAGATTACCTCCTTGATGGTGGGAGAGAAAGTACGTAAACGTGTCTATGGAAATTTGCAATTTATTGATTGAACAATATAGATGGGTAGTCTGCTCAAAATTTGTGAGAGAGAGAGAGAGAGAGAGAGAGAGAGAGAGAGAGAGAGAGAGAGAGAGAGAGAGAGCCAGCATGTTGAAAATAAGCTCATATATATTGAAATATTGGAAAATATATTGAGGGAGATTGGTCATTCCAGAGAAAATTCAGTTCCAGCTCCAGGTGGAATCGCAGCCACATGTGTCACCAAGACGAATATAGCAGTAGCATTACAGATGATGTTTGAGGCATAGTCGAGATGAGAGCAGAATAGCAGACATTCACATATTGGCATATGTAACACTTGACACACAAAGTAGGTTAGCAAATGCCTAAATAATACTTGCCATTGAGCTTGACCTCGATTGTAATAAGTCTTTAAAAGAGTGATGGAAGAATTGGTCATAAGCCATGTTTTAAAAGAGTGATGGAAGAATTGGTCATAAACCATGTTTGAAAAGTGATGGAAGAATTGGTCAGTAAGCCATGTAAGCAAGAATGGCTTCATTAAACGAAGGCCAACATAGATCTGTGCCAGAAAAAAAAATGATATAAGGCAAACCCAATTATTACCTCATTATAATAAGGAAGTTTAATCCAGGGGAAAAATAATGAATACTGTTTGCCACGACTTTGCGAAAGCATTTGATAAATTGAACGCACGATTTTGCCTGGAGAAGGTTGCAGAACATAACATTAAGAAAAGGTAGAAATGAACGCACGATTTTGCCTGGAGAGGGTTGTAGAACATAATATTAAGAAAAGGTGGAAATGAACGCACAGTTTTGCTTGGGAAAGGTAGCTGAACAGAACATGAAAAGGTAGAAATGAACGCATAATTCTTCTTGGAGAAGGTTGCAGAACATAACATTAAGAAAAGGTAGAAATGAACGCTCAATTCTGCTTGGGGAAGGTTGCTGAACATAACATGAAAAGGGAGAAATATGAGTCGAGGATTTTCTAACGTGACCCAGGTCAAAGTGTGGTAGCGGAGAGAACCATATCTGTGGAGGGTGTTCCATCTGGGGGAACCACAGGGGGCAGTGTTGACCCCAGTGCTCATTGGAATGTTATCGGACATCAAGGGCAAAGTGCGACAAGGGGGCTTTGCTGATGACACCCCAGAGTTAGTAGAATGTTTGGATGAGAAGTTGATGTAAGAGGACATGCGAAAAGACTGAGACTGACACATCTGTATGGGCTGAAGCCAACCCGATGGGATTTGATGAAGGTCACCCAGAGGAAATCTGTGATTCAGCAGGGACATTGATGGAAGGTGGAACAAAGTGGAAGATTTGGGTGTCATGGTGGAACACAGTGGAAGATTTGGGTGTCATTGGGAATGAGAAACTTTCAAGATTTCAGAAAGCGTATTGAGAAGGTATCGCCAGCATGTCAGGTGATGAGTGGTATGATTCTGAGAATTTTCTCGACAAGAGAGAGAGAAAAAAACATTGATGAAAAGGTTTACAAACACACACACACACACACACACACACACACATATATATATATATATATATATATATATATATATATATATATATATATATATATATATATATATATATGAAGTGAAGTGGAATACTTCTGTGTTGTATGGTCTGCAGTGAAACAAATGGTAGAAATAAACTGAGAATTCAGAAGCACCTCATAAGTAAAATTGAGGGGGATGGAACAGCACAAAAAGCTGCAAGAATTGCAATAATATTTGAGAAAGAAAAGGAGAGAGCGAGTCATAACATATGGTAATCTGCGCTTGGCCACCAATTGAAGATATAAAGCCTCACTACAGGGAAGATACAGAGTTGTTATTGTCTTTGATAATACTGTGGAACAATGCTAAATGTATCGGGACAAAAGTGTATGATAAACCCAACCAGGAAACACAAATGAGTGATCGGTTTAGTTGCCAGAAACATGTCTGGGTGGACGAACTACTGAGACACCTTAACGAATACTCTTCCTCCTGGCTGAAATTAGTCGCCGATGAACCCAGGTAGATGATTATGTAAAGCGGGTCGTTGCTCCTCACACAGAACGTGTGCTGACTGTCTTAGACACGCCATTATGGCTAAATGTCTTGTAGGTTAGGTTAGGTACCTCTCTCTCTCTCTCTCTCTCTCTCTCTCTCTCTCTCTCTCATATAAAATATAACTATAATTTTTTAATGCATGTTTGCCATTTCCTGCCATGTCGAGGTAGCACCAGGAACAGACGAAAAAATGGCCCCTATCCACCACAGTCAGGCCCCAGAGACTTTTCCTTGGTTTCCCCCCAACTGTTTAACATGCCCTGGTTCACCTCATTAACAGCACTGTCCCCTGTAAAGTACATCACTCCAATTTGTTAATTCCCATGCACATATTTCGCCCTCTACGTATAGGCCCACAGCACTCAAAATCTTATTTACTACATCTCTCCTTCTCCAGTTAGGCCTCCCCATTCTCCCTGTCCTCTCCACTTCTGGCACATATATCTTCTCAGTCAAACTCTCCTCACTTATCCTGTCAATATTTCCAGTTTCAGCACACCCTCTTCAGCTTTCTTAACCATTCCCATGACCACGCTTCTCTCATGCCCTATTATTACGTTCCCGATGAACCCATCTCACGTCACACATTGTCCTCGAATATTTTTTCCGACATGGTCACCCCCTTTCGTACATTCTTAGCTATAGCCCATGCCTCGCATCCGTCCCAACACTGTCAGGCCTTCAAACTTACCCAGTTTTGCCCTTCCAAATAGCAGTCTCTCTTTCCGTACATTCCTCAATGCTCCTAAACCCTTCGCCTCCTCACCCACACTGAGTCATGCTTGGCTTCCGTGGTTCCATCCACTGCCATATCTACTCCTACTTATCTAAAACACTTCCCTTTCACACTCGCCTCGACGAACCTGTCTTATTTCACTGTTCTGCCAAACTTAATGACTACTTTTGTGCACATTTTTATCGAGTCTCGCCTGTCACACTCTCCCAACCTCAGACACCAACATCTGCAGTTTCTCACTAGAATCTTTCACCAGCGCCGTGTCTCCAGCAACCAACAACAGACTTACCTCCCAGGCCTCACTCTCCAAGACCCATGCATTTACTTTCCTTACCACCCTATCCATAATAAGCAAATTAAACAGCCATGGTGACACACACCCCTGTCGCAGAGCGACTTTCACCACTCGGTATAAACTCCTCGCTGCTTCTAGGAGCATTCTTCCTTCACCATATATTCGTAACACCTCCCTTAAGGCATCTCTGTCAACCGTATCCTATGCTTTGTTCAGATCCATGAATACCACATACAAATCCCTCTGGTAAGTATTTGTCACCCATGTTCTTCAAAGCAAATGCCTGATCCACATCCTTCCTTCCCTGTCTGATATTCTGTGCTTGCCTCCACACTGTCACCTCTCCTTGTCATATATAGTCATCTTTATCCCCCTGTTGTGTTTTCCATGGTCAAGCATTACTCGAATGAGATTCCATTTTGACCCACAGTTTTTATTTTCTTAATACCCATTATTAAAGAACCTTGTTCAGGTCTTACCATTTTCTCTCTTGTTCAGTAAATTGATTATTTTCTTAGCTGGATGCCTAAGGAAAGAATACTCGTCATATGCATATGGATATCTGCACTAAAGTAAATTATAAGCTGCTGGCATGTCAAACTTATGATTCATACAAATTATTCGTCATTTCAGTATCAATTTACTGTATGTGTGTGTTTGGTATTTGCATGTGAATCAGGTCATGGCCGTACCATGGTTTTATTCTATACATTTTTGGGGTTGAGGGTCTTGGGGCTGCAGTAAGTGATATGATTATATTGATATTGAATTTATTGCCATCTTTGTATGGATTAGGCATGTTATCTTTTCAATTATGTGGTTGCATGCCGTTGCCTTAAGTTGCTTCCTGTACCTTGATTGTCTGTAGAAACTTGTCCTGTGTTTGTTGGGTTTATTAAGAATTGTGTCAGTATAGTTTGTATCTAGATTCCACTAAGGTGTGATGTGGCCCCTTGCGAATATTGGCTACGGGGGCATGATGATATTGTGAATACATGTCGGGGTTGGGGGGTTTAGGAACCCCAACCCTTTGGAAAACTTGAATCGCACACGGTGCATGCATGCACTTGGTGAGCCCCCATGTAAATGGGAATGGAGTTGAAGATAATAGATAGATAGTACATGTGCATTTCTTTTTGTTTCATGTCTCTGTCTCAGACACCTGCCTGTACAATAACAAAGGTAGGAAGAGTTAGTTTTGCTGTGATTTGGGATATGTGTTTGTATGGACACATTTCTTGAATATGTTGTGTCTTTTGGTTTGTTTCTGTGGAGCCATTTATTGTATGTCATGACTACATTGTTGGCCTATCTTATACTGCATATATATATATTTTTTTTGTATCTCTCATCCTTGCTTCATCTCTACTATTATACTATTACAATCTCTCCCACTTGGGTGCAGCTGCCTCCCTTATTTAGATTTCTTGAATACAATCTTTAAAAATGAGAATATGAAATTATTGTTTTTTGACGTCTAACTAAACCATAAATTCACTCCTTGTGTTGGACCGAAGATTCTTATTATAGAAGTGCTTAGCATTTTGCTTGCAGTCATATTTGCATTAGTTGGCTGCACGTAAGTAGCTGTAGTCTTAAGCTAAGGCATTCCCTTCTTTTTTTTTTTTCTTTGCTTTCCTTTTCCATGTGTGTACGTAAACCTCTTCGAAGCGCCATGATATCTGGTGAAGTTCATACCGTTCGAAAGTGTCCAGCGACCCCTTGATATGTCAGGGCTTGATGTAAGGGCTCCTGGGAGTGCCCACGTTGTTCGTCCAGCCGTAATTGCCTCTTAAAGAACTTAGTAAATGACTTCGTTAAAACGGTAGCGTTGTGTGATGTGTTGGGTCGTAAATACATGGTATGTATAAGGTTGCTGAGGGGGAGGGAAAAGAAATGAACATCAAGTTATTGTTGGTGAACTGCATTTTTGTTGACGTACATAATGTGTGCTTGCTCATGCCTATGCCCTATTTAGTGTTCAAGATCTGCACACCCAGAAAGTCTCTATAATTCAGCTACATTCAATCCGTGAAGAATGAACAAGTTTTCACATTTATTAGCAGTCACTTTTAGGAGCAGTTTGATCCCACTTAGGAGCGGTTTGATCCCTAAATCCCTTGAGGCCGATTGTTTTAAGTAATTGTTGATAAATGAAATGCGCTTTTATAAGACGGGACTACCACAGTTTAGACGGGGGTGAAGTGCGATTTGTATGTCTGTTGTTCCATTGACTGCATTTATGAAGACATGGCTGCTACGTAAAAGTAAAATTCACTTCATTGTACATCAAGTTCACGTTATCAGTCCCTCTTCAAGGTGAGGCGTAAAGTCATTGGTGTAGGCCAGTCACTTACTACTGTGTGGTCGCTTTTTAGATGTGGTTATGCCTAACAAGATAAGAGGGAAGTAGAGCTAGAGATGTGGTTATACCTATCAAGTTAAGGGGGAAGTGGAACTAGAGATGTGGTTATACCCATCAAGATGAGGGAAGTGGAGCTAGAGATGTGATTATACCCACCAAGATAAGGGAAGTGGAGCTAGAGATGTGATTATACCCACCAAGATAAGGGAAGTGGAGCTAAAGATGTGGTTATACCCATCAAGATAAAAGTGGAAGTGGAGCTAGAGATGTGGTTATACCCATCAAGATAAGGGAAGTGGAGCTAGAGATGTGGTTATACCCATCAAGATAAGGGAGGTGGAGCTAGAGACCTGGTTATACCCATCAAGATAAGGGGGAAGTAGAGCTAGAGATGTGGTTATACCCATCAAGATAAGGGAAGTAGAGCTAGAGATGTGGTTATACCTATCAAAATAAGGGAAGTAGAGGTAGAGATGTGGTTATACCCATCAAGATTAGGGAAGTGGAGCTAGAGATGTTGTTATACCTATCAAAATAAGAAGTAGAGCTAGAGATGAGGTTATACCCATCAAGATAAGGGAAGTGGAGGTAGAGATGTGGTTATACATCAAGATAAGGGAAGAAGAGCTAGAGATGTGGTTACACATCAAGATAAGGGAAGTGGAGCTAGAGATGTGGTTATATCCATCAAGATAAGGGAAGTGGAGCTAGAGATGTGGTTATACACCAAGATAAGGGAAGTAGAGCTAGAGATGAGGTTATACCCATCTAGATAAGGAAAGTGGAGCTAGAGATGAGGTTATACCCATCAAGGTAAGGGAGGTGGAGCTAGAGATGTTATACATTAAGGGAAGTAGACCTAGAGATGTGGTTATACATCAATATAAGGGAATTGGAGCTAGAGATATGGTTATACCCATCAAGATAAGGGAAGTGGAGCTAGAGATGAGGTTATACCCATCAAGATAAGGGAAGTGGAGCTAGATGAGCTATTTGCATGTCACCTGTGATTTCTTTTTTTTTTATGCCAGCATTTGTAATTACTGCCGTAAAGAAGCACACAACTGATAAAAGATAAGGGCAGACTTAGTTAATGGGCGGATCCACCATTAGCCTATTGGAGGGTTGAAATTCAGCAGGGTAGACACCCCCCCCACACACACATCTTACGCTCGTATACGCATTTATGATCGTAATTGATACGTATTACACGTTTTTCCTGTCTTGCCGCTAAACGCTTCATTGATCGTAGGTCATTTAGTTTTGCTGTTTTCTTCTTACTATGATTGATAATGCTGATGGTAGTGTACTTTCTGCTGTTATGTCTTCATATTCAGCTGACAGATACTTGTTTTACTCATATATATATATATATATATATATATATATATATATATATATATATATATATATATCACTAATCAACAGTAGTGAATGTTTTCACTGCTAATGTTTTGAATGCCAATCCTATACCCATATTCCTTCTTGCCTTTCTAATGAGCCAAAGTTTTTTTCTTTCGTTGATTTTTCCTCATCTTTTCCTCTGTCCATTTTCTCTATGTATGTATATATCACAAGATGCATGTTTGTCATATACTGCTCCCCTAGTTGTACTAAGGTGGTGGGGCTTACTCATTCGAGTCCTGCCGAAATGTATGCTTGATACTTAAGTTGATCAGAAAACTGGTCGTTAATCATTCGTGTATGTTGATACAAACTCGTCAGATAAAGCGGAAAAGTCATTCACACTGAATAGATAAAAGATTTGAGTAGGAAATTGCAATTTAATCTTACCTGGGACTAAGTCCCATCTTTATTGAGAAGTAAAAGTGTAGCTTTTTGTGCTAAAGGAAATTTTTAGTTGCCATACACTTGGTTCATGCTGAAAATCCGAGTGATCTGTTTTTGTTAAGGTATGGGATATTGGGCAATGGATGACCCCATTACTGAAGGTGTGCATATGTCGTTTATATTTGGCAAAGTTTTGATCCCATTGGAACATGATGTTATTCAGGACGGTTGACCCATTAGGGACGATAGAATACTTGCTGCCGGTACACATCTAAACATTCAACTCCTCTGTGGCTGGTTTCCCTGGGAAGCATTTTCAAGTGTTTGGGATGTGCCTAATTCATGTCGTATTCAATGATCCCGTTCATTTTGAATATGTATCTCCCTTACCTCCATTAATACCTCTTGGGCGTTCATATTTTTATGAATTTTGGCACTGTCTGAGGCTTCATCTTCATGTTGAATGCAGTTTTTTTTTTTTTTTTTATAAGTGCTATGAAATAAAGTCTTATGAACAAAGAACAGCTTCCCTTCACCTTTCTTTGACCGTGGCCAGTGTGGCTTATCCATACTCCTTCCTTCTGCAGACATATTCATCACATATGTAACTTCTGGTGGCCTTCACCTTCACCCTTTTAACATCAACCCTTGTGCTCGGCTTGTCTCTAGCCAGGTTTTACCACAGCTCTTTTGTTCTTGGTCTGTGTACTTCATGTGTTACATCTTTGAATGTCTTAACTCCAAGTGTCACCGTGGTATTTACCTCACCGAAGTAGTCGTCAAATGTGTCCTATGCAGAGCGTGCAGGGCGGGTGATTATTAAGTGTGCTCTGTTGTATCTTCTTTATGGTAGTTTGGTCCGTGTGGATGAAGGGTCTGAGGGTATGTTGAAGTGATGGTTGTCTGGTTGTGTCGATGAGGGTTTGTCGAGAGCGTAAGGGGGATAGTGTGACTCGGGTGTGTCTAGGGAGTGTGGTTTTTTGATTGGTGTATCCCTGTTGGGTTGGGAGGTCGGGTTATTTACTGCCTTTCATGTTATTGTAAATGTTTTGTCTATGCTATATTTGTTGTGGGGTAGAGTGATCTCTTGAGTAAAGGTTACTGAATTGAGGCATGGGCGAGCTTTTCATATCTACTTCTAGTACTGTTTTATGGACTGAGTGCCAAGCATGTTTAGCTGGAACTGGCTTATTGGGAGGATTCGTTTCGTTGTGAAGATGTTTGGTGGTCGCGGGTGCTCGGCATCCTAGGATTGTTCCGAGTGCCCTATTTCGTGTGGGTTACTCCTTTATTATGTATGCTCGGGAGGGGGTGGAAAAAGAAACTGTTCATTGTGGAGAGGATCAATTGCTTGTCGAGGGTATCTCAATTGAGATTCTTTTTCTCGTCTGAATCCAGTTCCAGTTAATGTTTTGATGGCATTTCGTTTGTTTGTTTTTGGTGTTGGGAGGGAATGTCATATGTGTGTCGTATGTGATGACAAGAACGGTTGGTGTTTTGCTCAGAGAGAGACACTGTCCATTCAAGGTGACTGGTGGTGGTTGTGAGCTGGATGCCTGTCTCTCTGGGGTTCACAGAGGGATTGAAGACTTGTGTGGAGATGGAGACATTCTGTTCTGGGTCAGCCACTGTGTTTCAAGTTTCCGCTGCGGTGTCAGGGTGTGATGTGAGGTTACCGTCATATGAAAGGACCTTCTTAAGGTTTGCCTGTGTTAATGAGAGGTCGTGTTGGAAGAGGTTGAAGGAAACTGGAGAAAGAAATCTTCCCCGGGAACTTCATTTTATAGCTTTAGTCTTGTAGAGCTGAACCCATTGCGAGTGATTCTGGGAGGATGGCCAGCAATGAAGTCGGCATACTGGCACGGTGGCCAGCTGTGAAATAGGCTAGCCCCTTTTTTGTCATTGTTGTGGAGGATGAGGTTAAGTATTCTTTGTTTAGGGACGTGTTGGGAGACGGTTCGAGATACTTCGTTGGACTACTGCCACAAGGGCTTTGCGGGATGGGGGATGTGGTTGGTTGAATCCGTCCAGGATTTGTTATATGACGTCAGTATCTCGGATGGTGGGATGAGTGGTTGGGTTTGAAGCCTTGCTGTGTGGGCGAGACAGGGACGTAGTATTTGATTCGTATGACTTGCTTTTTACATGTTTGGATACTGAGGTTAGAAGTGATATATGGCGGTAGGAGTAGCGGGAATTGGGTGGTTTTAGGGTTGGTATTACTATGGTGGTTAGTTTCCAGATGATGGCGCGATTTCTTTGTGTAGGCAGTAGTTGCAAATATCTCAAATGGGCCATAGTGTTTCATGTGATAAGTTTGACATATTGTCAGGAACTGTATTTCGGCAGGTGACCTCAGATATGTATCATTCATTATAACTTAATTTAGTATTTATCAGTTTCTTGTTGATATTCTCAACTTTTCAAATGATTCTCATGGACTGCTGAGGTAGATCACCAATAAATTTAGCTGGACAAGTTCATATCAGGGGTAGAACCAGACGTCGGAACCACTAGTGTAGTTCTTCTTAGGTATACGGTAACACGGCACAACACAACACACCACGTATCTCGTGTCACACTTTCAGCGGTAAGAACAGTACGGTTTGGTCTAGGTTTATATACACAAAAAAATCAAAGATCAAAGGGAAGGTTATTGACGATTGAGGGATGACTACGTTAGGCAGTTTATCCTTATCTGACCAGTGAACGCTGGCCCGCTGTAGGCCAGACGGGCTTGCTGTGATGTGTGCCGCCACCAGTTGTCGTCTCGCCTTCGTTGCAACAGGTCACATGTGGAGCACTCGGTCACGCAAGAAGATCCGCCAGTCTGTAGGTTTCTGCTCAGGTATCTCTCCTTAATGTAGAGCTGGACCTCGAGGGTCTGAAAGCGCCAAGGTTCGGGTGAAGTGTCGAACATAGACGTTCCGTTCTCCAACTTCTCCTTTGTGAGGGTGGTGATGTGGCGGGATCTCCGGTGTCTCTTTGGGCTCCCGCTTTGTAAATGACACGAAATACTTCGGGACAATTTAATGGGGGTCATGCCTATATATATATATATATATATATATATATATATATATATATATATATATATATATATATGACGGACGGGCCGTGCACTCCTCTTCTAGGCATCGGAGTTCGTGTATGACACGACTGCTCTGGAAAGTCGCTGGTCTTGGTGCTGGGTTGTTTCTGAGCAAGAGATGTGATGTTTCCTCCCTTGGGTAATAGATAATGAAATCCGTTTTCTGGTCGTTGCTGGTAGACCTCAGAGTTCTGCTGATTATGCCCTTGATCACACGAGAAGGCCTTGTAGTAAAGGCGGATGGAGTCAGGGGGAGCTGTCTGATTTGGGAGCGTGTACTTCGGATGATATCCTGTGTATTTCCTTCTTTACCATCTCTTCTGGTTCTTGCGAATAGAGGCCCAGATTTCCCCCTTTTTGATTATCCATTAATCACCAGGACCTGAGTGACCTGGTCTAGTTTCTGCTTGCTGGAGTCCCTCGACGAACGGTGAGATAGGGCCTCTCTCTCGTAAGCACTCATGGTGGAGTCCTTATACCGCTGGGGACACTCATTCTTGCCACTGTGACAGTGTCCAGGCTTGGTGGCTTTGACGTAAACGGTGGTGTCGAAGTGGTCGTCCTATCGCTTTGAGTAGGTATCTAGGGAAGGGAGGGCGCCCTCGGTGCTGAGTTCTAACTTGAAGTTGAGGCTTGACTTGTCCATAAACCTCCTCCTCAACTCGTGCGTCTCTGTCTCTGTCAGTCGAACTCGAAGATGTCGTCCACCTATCGACAGTCCATTGGTGTCTTTTCGACGCCGTCCTTATGAAGTACATCCGTCTGTGGGGACGCAGTAATGGGGCCTTCTTGGTACACTGCTGGAGGAGGGTTTTGATGGCTAAGTCAGTGATATCCAGTATGGGAGTGTCGTTGTTTCTACATATTAGATTGAGGATCAGCTCGATATTCTGGTCCACTGTTACATTTGTGAAGAGGGACTCTACATCTTCGAAGTCGATCATTCCGTCTGCAGTAGAGGTCGAAATTAGGACCAAGAAGTCGGTGGCCGACGACAGACCGAGCGGTTTAAAGGGCGTCCAAAGTTCGTTCAGTCTCTTCGCCAGCTTTTACGGCGGCAAGGGAATTCAGCTGGTTATAGGTCGAAGAAGGCTATGAGTTGTGCGTTTTAACATTCCCATACGTTTAAACCCAGACCATAACTCGAAGAATGGAGGAATTTGAAGTTCGTAAGGTTGTCTTAAGATTACCTCCTTTTGCTTTCTGTTCCATTTTTTGAAAATTATTTCTTTTTTTTTTTTTATACCATTTCCATTCTATTTTGTTTCGTACAGCCACCGGAATGTCTATTTTGTCCCAAGTATTTCCAACCGAATCATTCAGCTATCACATCTGTCACCAGCCCACCGCATACAAACACAAAGGAATTCAGACAGCAACAGACCAGCGGGTCCTTGAGGCTGTTTGTGGCAGTGGAAGCTATGAGAAACTTAGTGTCGTGAAAAAGGTATTAAAGGCCTAGGATATTTCAGAGAGAATAACTTGCAAATCGTTCATGTGATAAAGGAGGCGCAAATAATGCCAGCATTACTTTCAGTGACTGATTGGCAAATAGATAAGTGTTAACAGTTGTGTTGAAGAGAAAGTACTTTGGCAAATAGATAAGTGTTAACAGTTGTGTCGAAGAGAAAGTACTTCATCTCGTTCGAGTTAAAACTTCGGCCCATGAGTGTATCCTGAGTGTATCCATTAGTACAAGCGAAATCCGACAAATCAATCCATAAGGAACGTATGAAGGCCCATATTTTGATGAATTGTATTAGATCACCTCAGAACAGTTTCTTTGCTAAGTTAAATGGATTTATATAATTTAGTGAACTCTTCTAGCATTTGTTTCTCAGTCCGGGAATCACTTTGGTAGCTTGACACTGTACTCGCTCCTTTTTTCTCTCTTTTTTCAAGTCTGTCTTTTTTCAAGTGGGGTGACCGAAAGTGAACGCAGTATTCATGATAGGGATGCACCAGTGAATTATAAAGTTCCTATTTAAATCCGAAATCCCTTCCGATGAATCCAAGAATTTTGTTCTCTCTCGACTACTACTGCGCACTGCTTGCTTGGCATTAGGTTACCAGCGGTTATTTCGCCCATGTCTTTGTCCTCACGTACCTCTTGCAGCTCAACAGAAATCATGCATTAGCTCACGTTTTTTTTTTTTTTTTTTTTTTTACTCCAGTTTGTAAACTTTTGCACGTACCGTTAATAGAATTCATTGGCCACCTGTGAGCCCAGTCCAGTTTGATGCTGTAGACGTTCAACTTTGTTGGTAGAATTATTTCCCAGCTTAGTGTCGTGTGTGAATGTTCATATCTTACAATGCAACCCATTATCATTGCTAAAGTATATGAGAAAGAGAACTGGTTCGAGAACTGGTCCCCGAGGGACACCACTTCTTACGTCTAACTGTTCTGAGAGGCTCTTCCCATTGTTTACAGCCAGTCAGCCAATTTCCTAACCACCGAAGCACAGCCCTACCAGTCCCTCATGACTTAACTTTCGCTAATAATAGCCTTCGATGACGAACTTTCACAAAAGCTTTCAAAAAAGAAAAAAAAAAAAGACAGCTGCTTTACTTTCACCCTTACACGTTGTTTAGATCATAAGAAGTAAATAAATCGTATTTTTCGGACTTTAACCATATAGTGGAGAACTATGCTGAGATTTGCTTACCGCATGGTGTTCCTCTCTAATTGGTTTACAATTTTGTGTCGCTGAGAACCAAGTCCTTCGTCTACTTAGGTATCTTTACCCGGGGTAGGGGCGGGCGGGTGTATAAGCTAGTCCTGTTTTATGTACGTACGAAACTGATCATTAATGTCTACATAATTGAGGTTGTTATCAACGACCATAACATTTTTCACCCCGGGTTGAAGATGAGCTTGTGATGGAACGTAAGGCACGAGTGCCTACTTTATTTCCCTTATGTGTTTAGTGTCATAGCTTAACCTGCTGTTGCGTATTGAGAGAGAGGGAATCTCATTTTGATATGAAATCAAGATTTAGAACTTATAATTTTTAGATACAGTTGTCTGTTGCCAAGAATTGTGTTCCGTATGATCGTCTGTGCATTAAGAGAAAATGTTTTGGTACGAGTCTGACTCATCGAAAAGTACTTATAGAAGGGGACGGCTGCCCCATACATGCTGCGTTTTTATTTTCTTTGAAAAAAACCGCTTCAATAGATTTACTGATGAAGTGTAACGAAACTCAAAAGCTTTAAGCTCTTTGAAAAAAAAAACCGCTTGAATAGATTTACTGACGAAGTGTAACGAAACTGAAAAGCTTTAAGCTCTCTGAAAAAACCCGCTTGAATAGATTTACTGACGAAGGAGTGTAACTAAACTCAAAAGCTTGAAGTTCGTTCGGGTGTAGTCCATTGTTTGTGAACGTATCAGAACACTCGTAGAAGTGATGCCAGAAATTACGAGCGTGACGAGTTCCCTGCTGAAACCAAAGGTTCGCTGATCTGTTACCGAGACTGAACGTGGGAAGAACAAAAAGTGAACTGATCTGTTATGGAGATGGTACACGCCATACTAAAGACGGCATTCTCAGTGCCGATCCTGGGAAGTGCCCTTGAGATCCTAATGTTATTAATGCCGAGACTAATGAGTGAGCTGGTGGCATTTCACAAGCAGCTCCTCCTCGACCTCTCCTTCAGCAGGTCCTTAGCACCTACACGAAAATACCAAGCATGGTGTCGGGATTACACAAACCTCCTCTGCAGCGGTGTCGGCGACGTCACTTACCCAGGCAAATCGAGAACATAAAAAAGACGTTTTCGATGTGATGAAGGACTCCTGGCGCAGAGGTCCTCCACCTGCCCCTTCCCTTGCATTATAGTCGCAGACAAGGCATTCCCAGTCGTCAACATCATTCAAGGACTGAAATAGATATCAACATAGGCAGCAAAGGCCGAAGTTTTAGGGGGGGTCTGGCCCTTCATCGCAATATGTGTGGAAGGGTTTTCGTTTTCCCCGGTTGAGGAAGGTACTTTGTGATGCCTTCAACATCCACAGCGATCCTTCCCAACTTTGCCGGCTGGCTCGCGCCCTGATACCCTGCGCAAGCTTGGGTTTGGACAGAGTCGTGGAGGACAGTTAGGTAAATGTCGTCAAAAGAATCCGGAAAATGTTAATGTTGCATCCAGTGTGAGTAGGGACGACTCACCGTTTGCCACTGGTGTGTTTCCACGCTTTTGCCCCACTTGAACCGTCATCACCGTGTGCCCAAGCGTCCAGCAAATACTCCGACTACAAGCGATGCTGTACGAACGCGAGTGTGGGGCGAGCGCTTCAGCAGGCGCTCGCCTTTATTGTGTCAGTGAGAGATGCGTCTACATCATAACGAACGTGTTTATCAGGAAAGCCTTTAGTCAGCGATCTCTTTCGAAGATGGCCATGCATCTTCAGGATGTGGACGTAAACGTGAAGATGCGAGGATGCTCTTCCATTGAACTTTCAACGTCTTCAAAAATGATGTTTCTCCCTGACCGTAAAATTTGGGAATTTCATTGTTTATGGTCAAACTTTTTCTTCTTAGAATAGCAGAGGTCAAGGTCATAGAATGTAGAAAACAAATATAGTTCTTTTGGCTCATGCGCAAATATGTGATTACAAGAATGGATATTATATTATCATCCAGCACATTGTTCTACGCTGCCACGCTCGACATCGCAAGATATATACGCTTGGCACAAAGTAGACGGTCCTTTGTTGCTATTTTGTACGACTTGACATGAAATATGTTGGTGGTTTTACATACTCATTGCACACTTCGACTTTTTCTTATTATGAGTCTTGCTATGTTACTACTTCATTGAATGGAATGATATACTTGAATATTATGTGACGGGTGGATGTTATGAGGAGGGTCAGGAGGTTGCTTAAAGCCTTGTGTACGATTAGAATGGGCAAGGAGGCTGGAGTCGATGGCTGTGGTGTTGTTTCGTTAGTTACGATTTTTCATTGTATGTGTGGATTATGGGGGGAGGTGCCTGAGGATTGATTGCATCTATAATGCCCTGGTACGAAGGCAAGGGGGTTACAGGCGAACGCTCGAACTTCAGGGGTGTTAAGTTTGAAGGGACCGAGGAAGTGAGTTGTTTGTGGAGGACACAGCACAGGTGGAAGTTACGAGTGAGGAACTGAAAATGTTGGCGACTGATTATGGGAGCGAATGAAACAAGGAATTGTTGAATAGCTGTGAAGAAAAATGGGATTATTAGGTTTAATAAGGTTGAGAGATAGGTTAGATGCGTTATGAGTTAGAATGGAGAAAATTTGAAGGAAGTGAGGGGTTTCAGATGCCTAGGAGTGAACGTGGCAGCGAATGGAACCATGGAAGCGGAAGCGAGTCATAGGATGGGTGTTGGGCGAAGGTCCTGGGAGCATTGAGGAATGTGTGGAAAGAAAGGTCATTGTCTGGGAGGACGAAAAGGTGTTTGAAGGTATAGTAGTACTAAGGACTTAGTGTGAATGGGAGGCATGTGCCGTAGATAAGAATTGACGTGGGAGAGTGGATGTGTTAGAATGAGATGCTTGAGGGCAGTGTGTGGTTTGAAGGGGGTCGTCTGATTGAGTAGGGAAGAAAAGGGTAAGAGAGAAGTGTGGTAATAATATTGAGTAGGTAATAAAAGGGTAAGAGAGATGTGTGGTAATAAGATTGAGTGTGGTTGAGAGAAATGAAGAGGGTGTGCTGCAATAGTGTGGACATAGTGAGATTGAGTGAGGAGAGGTTGATAAAGAGGATGTATATGTGTCAGAAGTGGAGGCAACGAGGAGAAGGGGGAGACCTAATCGGAGATGGAAGGATGGAGTGAGAAAGATTTTGAGTGATCGGGGCCTGAACATGAAGTAGGGTGAAAGGTGTGCGCGGGATAGAGAATTGAAACACGATAAGCTCCCAAGTACACTTTCGTGTAATTATCACATCGTCAGGGGAGGTACAGGGAAGAAATATGTGAATTTACACACACACACACACACACACACACACACACACACACACACATATATATATATATATATATATATATATATATATATATATATATATATTTTTTTTTTTTTTTTTTTTTTTCATACTTTGTCGCTGTCTCCCGCGTTTGCGAGGTAGCGCAAGGAAACAGACGAAAGAAATGGCCCAACACCCCCCCCCCCCCCCCATACACATGTACATACGTCCACACACGCAAATATACATACCTACACAGCCTTCCATGGTTTACCCCAGACGCTTCACATGCCTTGATTCAATCCACTGACAGCACGTCAACCCCTGTATACCACATCGCTCCAATTCACTCTATTCCTTGCCCTCCTTTCACCCTCCTGCATGTTCAGGCCCCGATCACACAAAATCTTTTTCACTCCATCTTTCCACCTCCAATTTGGTCTCCCTCTTCTCCTCGTTCCCTCCACCTCCGACACATATATCCTCTTGGTCAATCTTTCCTCACTCATTCTCTCCATGTGCCCAAACCATTTCAAAACACCCTCTTCTGCTCTCTCAACCACGCTCTTTTTATTTCCACACATCTCTCTTACCCTTACGTTACTTACTCGATCAAACCACCTCACACCACACATTGTCCTCAAACATCTCATTTCCAGCACATCCATCCTCCTGCGCACATCTCTATCCATAGCCCACGCCTCGCAACCATACAACATTGTTGGAACCACTATTCCTTCAAACATACCCATTTTTGCTTTCCGAGAAAATGTTCTCGACTTCCACACATTTTTCAAGACTCCCAAAATTTTCGCCCCCTCCCCCACCCTATGATCCACTTCCGCTTCCATGGTTCCATCCGCTGACAGATCCACTCCCAGATATCTAAAACACTTCACTTCCTCCAGTTTTTCTCCATTCAAACTCACCTCCCAATTGACTTGACCCTCACCCCTACTGTACCTAATAACCTTGCTCTTATTCACATTTACTCTTAACTTTCTTCTTCCACACACTTTACCAAACTCAGTCACCAGCTTCTGCAGTTTCTCACATGAATCAGCCACCACCGTCCATAACCTCCCATTTATATTGAAATTGACGTCATGCTATTGTGGAATTTGCCACTTCGCCAAATGTTTTGGTACTCATCACGTGACCTCGCTGCGTAAAATGCTGAAAGAGACATATAGTCATTCAAAGAGAACTGACCACCAAAGCTAGATGGAATTCAGGCAACATTAAAGAAAAAAAGACTAAGGGAATAATAGCCACACCTCTTATAATCTAGCCTAGCAGATGAAAGTAAAATGGCCCACATAAGACCAGTATATGAAGTAGGAACCAAATTGCTGCTGAAACAGTACAGATCATTATTAGCCTAGCAACGCACTTGAAATATATGAGCAAGTGATATAGATGTAATGGATCGTCTTGATACAAATTAACTCGTAAGTGATAGACACCACAGATTTGTACCTAGAGAAGCACAGAGACTATACTAATAACTCACAATAATGACATGTCAGACTTCGCTAAATGGGAAAAAGAGGACGTCTCTTGATTTTGCAAGAGCGTATGATGAAGGCTACGACACAGGGCCACAAAAGAAAGTAGCAAGACAGAACATATAAAGGAAGGATAGGGAAGCGGACTGAAGAATTTCTAAGCAAGAGGAAGCTCGGAGTAGTTGCCAATGGAAACATGGCTGAAGATGGACTTTCAGGTGTACCACATAACTGTTCCAGCTTCAACACCGTTTCAAATTTTGATATCAGACTTGGATATATAAGTGGTAGATGGTGTAGTTCGGTCTTTGGAGATGTGTACACATGAGTGAAATGGAAAATACAAAAATGTTGAGATATTTGGATGTAAATTACAGACGGGCAAAGTAAGAACTTAGAATTTAAGAAATTTGAACGAATGTGTTAAGGGGAACGAACAATATTTCAGCACCCACATGTAAAGGCCATACAGGACAAGAAGATTGTAAAGTCAAGGATCTTGGAAATATTGTAAATGAAAAACTTCAGTTTAAGGTAGACTTTGGTGAGGTGGTTTCACAAGCCGAGTATCGAGTGGCATGACATGGACCTATACAAGAAGTTGATAATGAAAATGTCCAATGTTTGTTTTAAGAGGTAAGATTTAATATCGCTCTGCTGTATGGTTACCAGGAAAGCAGATAGGAATAAACTTTGATATTGAGAATGTAGAGACTATGTACAAGACGAATCAGTGGGGGCATTTGAAGAAACCATACACATGTAGAGAGAGAGAGAGAGAGAGAGAGAGAGAGAGAGAGAGAGAGAGAGAGAGAGAGAGAGAGAGAGAGAGAGAGCATAAAGAATATGGTTTCCAACCTTGGTAGGGACTCAGTGATGAAGAAGATAAAGAATCACTGTCAGGTGGAATTCCGGAGAATATAACATTTAAGTTGGATAGAATACACCGGTGTCCAGGGATGAGACTAGGACTGTCTTGTTTCGTGCAGTACTTGGTGGACGAAGGAATTTGTGTGGTGCGAGTACAGAAACGTTCATGGGGAGTAGACTCGATTGAAGACAGTCCCGGACGAGTCTTAGGATGATGAAGACAGTCCCGGACGAGTCTTGGGATGATGAAGACAGTTCCGGACGAGTCTTGGGATGGTGAAGACAGTTCCGGACGAGTCTTAGGATGATGATGACAGTTCCGGACGAGTCTTGGGATGATGAAGACAGTTCCGGACGAGTCTTGGGATGATGAAGACATTTCTAGAAATCTTGGGATGATAAAGACAGTTCCAGACGAGTGTTGGGATGATGAAGACAGTTCCGGACGAGCCTTGGGATGATGAAGACAGTTGCAGACGAGCTTGGGATGGTAAAGACATTTCCAGAAATCTTGGGATGATAAAGACAGTTCCAGACGAGTGTTGGGATGATGAAGACAGTTCCGGACGAGCCTTGGGATGATGAAGACAGTTCCGGACGAGCCTTGGGATGATGAAGAGAGTTCCGGACGAGCCTTGGGATGATGAAGACAGTTCCGGACGAGCCTTGGGATGATGAAGAGAGTTCCGGACGAGCCTTGGGATGATGAAGACAGTTCCGGACGAGTCTTGGGATGATGAAGACAGTCCCGGACGAGTCTTGGGATGATGAAGACATTTCCAGACAAATCTTGGGATGATAACTCTGTCGCAGGAGTCGTGTGTATGGATGGGATATACAAACATAACAAGTGGATGGGAGACGGAGAGAAAGTCTTTTAAGATATACAACAGCACACGAGACAAGGTAGCGGTGAGCGCTACACTTTAGCTAGCCCTGCTATCATGGCAGAATCTCAGTCATAGACACTGTAGTGAGGGCGGGTCTTTCTCTCTCTCAGTCTCCTCCAGTCTGCTTCAACATAGAGCGAGAGAACTTTGAGGCGCTTGAGATCAGTCCCAGATGAACCCAGGATTGATGCACTGTGTAACAGCTGTGCCACAGCAGAGAGCAATAGCGTGGTCAGTGTCATTGA
Organism: Panulirus ornatus; assembly: GCF_036320965.1. Lineage (NCBI taxonomy): Eukaryota > Metazoa > Arthropoda > Malacostraca > Decapoda > Palinuridae > Panulirus > Panulirus ornatus. The sequence goes on from NC_092287.1 coordinate 5,968,408, forward strand.
TGGTACTCAGAATTGATGGACTGTGCAACAGCTGTGCCACAGCAGAGAGCAATAGCGTGGTCAGTGTCATTGATGGTACTCAGAATTGATGGACTGTGCAATAGCTGTGCCACAGCAGAGAGCAATAGCGTGATCAGTGTCATTGAAGGTACTCAGAATTGATGGACTGTGCAACAGCAGAGAGCAATAGCGTGATCAGTGTCATTGATGGACTGTGCAACAGCTGTGCCACAGCAGAGAGCAATAGCGTGATCAGTGTCATTGATGGTACTCAGAATTGATGGACTGTGCAACAGCAGAGAGCAATAGCGTGATCAGTGTCATTGATGGCATTCAGAATTGATGGACTGTGCAACGACTGTGCCACAGCAGAGAGCAATAGCGTGATCAGTGTCACAGATGGTACTCTCTTGTCTCTTTCTCTCTAGTGATCTCTGACCAGACACCAAAGATCAAGAAAACAGGTACAAAGTGGACGATAACTTGGGATTGAAAACTGTGGATGAACAGAAAGGCATGGAAGCAGAGGACAAGAAAAACAAAGAAAGGATCAAGAATGAAAGAATTCTACGAGAAAATAAAGAATGCGCTCGTGACAGTAGTAAAATTTCATTGAAGAAAAAAAGAATATGAATGAAAAGCGAGTAATACAGCACAGAGCAAAAATAAAGAGCACAGATATTGGACTTAAAATAGCCGATGGATATGAAAATGATCCCGAGGATATATACGCTGGATGTTGTTTGAATGGCGTAAATTGGCAAGCAGCCCATGACGTAAGGAGAACTTGAATGAGGAACTTCAGTACATTTAAGATGTATTCCAAAATATCAAAATATCTGGAGTTTCCATAATCAGAGCGATCGATCAGCTCGGGAAATTCGACTCCAGGACATAAGATCCGAGACGTGATTAAAGGAAGAAAAGAAATAGAAATAGCAAACCAAGTAACATTGCTTATGCTACACCAATACATCCAGAAGGATCCAATCCAGTACGTAAACATTACAGGCGAATAAGCTTGACATGTAATTTAAAGTCCTTGAAGGAGTGATTAAAAAGGACATATATTGATTACCCTCAGGACCTGTCTAAAAGACTCCTTCAGGCCCAAGGCTGTGCTACTTCCAGTAGCAGAGAAATGGAGTAGTCTCGTTTCGAGTTGGTTGACGGGGCTGCGCTCCCAATTCATACAGCCTCGCTGAAGGCGACGAGTTCACTTGGCGTCGTAACATCGGGCAGGCGGAACCTTGCAACTCTAAGACAAATATTAAAACCGCCTCAGCAAGACCAGTTTCATGATGAAGGCCAACATTGATTTGAACGAGGGAAAAAAAAGCAGGTAAACCCGGGTATTATTAGCTCACCACCGTGGCTTATATGAACGAGGACTGAACGGAAGAGGAACAGACAACTTTTTTATCTGCAGAGTAGCGAAAGAAAACATTGTGAGTAAGACAGGGAGATGGATTGAAGAGTTTATAAATGAGACTAAATGAAACGGAGATGGATTAAAGAGTTTATGAATGAGACTAAAACAGGGAGATGGATTAAAGAGTATCTAAATGAGGCTAAAACAGGGAGATGGATTAAAGAGTATCTAAATGAGGCTAAAACAGGGAGATGGATGAAAGAGTTTCTAAATGAGACTAAAACGGGTAGATTAAAGTTTCTAAATGACAAGGTTCGAAGTGGAAAGAATGGAACGCTGTTGGAGGAGGGTGAGGTGTGGGTCCTCCTGTCTTGGGTACCAGAGGGAATGGTAGTATCAGTACAGTGCTCTTACATAAGACACGGATAGGGAAGCAGGGAAAAGTGTAGTGAGGAAGGAGCTCTGCTGATGACAGCGGACGAAGGAGAACGCCGGGGTAAGAGAGGGATGAAAAGTAGTTGGAGAAAGACTTCAAGAGATGATTTACGAGTGTGACAGAGGTGAACATGATGGGATTTAAATGAACAGATTTTTTTTTTAGCAAGTTTTAACGAATAGAAATACTTCGGTAGCACCAAACGATGGCTCGTCATAGAAAGTGGAATCTTGATGTGAAAGATTTGGCTACCATCAAGACTGAGCTGCCAGATTTCACAGAACATATTGAGAAGATGAACACCATCGAGGCAGGTGAAGAGGTCACAGTAGGAGGACTTTCGCCACAAGAGATAGAAAACCTGCGGATGAAACCTTCATGTGCATATTAAAAGTAGAACACTACTGTGGCATATGGTTATTGATGAAACAAATGGGAGTGAACAAAGCAGAGAGAATTCTGAAGCATCTCACGAGCAGTAAGTATCAAGGGGATGGATGAAATTTACTTAAGTCATGAAAGGCTGAAAAAAAAAAGAAGCGGAACTCTACAGCCGACAGAGAAGAGAAAGCTGCATGGTGGTATACCACACATGGCCACAAACGGAAATTGTGAAAGAAAACGTCTTCAACCCGAAAAGCTGCTCGGTCAAGGAGAGTAGAGAGTTAGGAAAAGATTTACCAAGACGATGAACCATACAGAAAATAATGACAACCAAAGTACTGAAGGCTTCTGGATATTTTTCGTTGTGGCTAGATGGTGGATCATTGAAACCCCATATTCTACGAGGGAGTTATGTTCTTGACACACACAGTTCCCTGATCTAACTCATATTTATGGGTTATATCCACAAGAACTTAGACTACCATCCGTATACCACTCTCCAGTATGATGTAATTGAGACAGTCTTGATCCGACAGCTGCTGTTGGCCATATGACAGGTAATTCAGACGGGTTTTATATATGATACAGGTGGTGACGACGACTTGACCTGTTGATGAAGTGAGGGTTATTGGGATGAGGAAGGAAGCAACTAGACGTATGTACACACATTCCCCTCGGAGCGATGGAATTCAGCAGCCGTTTCAGCTGGAGAGGAGGGAGGAGAAGCGTGCTTTGGTGTTTCGAAAAGCTTATTATTCAGTGTTAGGTGTGTGACCTGCCTATTTCTCTAATGTAAATCCCCTTACAGGCAAGTAGGGCATCTTTAATCTCTCTCTAGGTCACTTGGACATGCTCGTTGTTGGCATCCATATTTACACTGAGGGCCACAGCTTTGTCCACATGATGTAACACTTCCGCTAAGCTGTTGGTTCCAACTCAGCCTTTAGTTGGGGGAGACATGCCGCTACCACTAGACCATTCCTTCTCGTGGGGTTTTCCTGCCTCCTTGAGTTGCTCACATGTCAGATCCTCGGAATACGTCTCTGACAACTCGGTTGCATCATCTGCTCCAGTTTGTACAAAGCCAGCAGCACTGTTGGCAGGAGGAGCAATCATTGTCTGCAGGATCTGAGTCCGTGTTTCCTCCTGCCCCCCAAATCCGAGAAGCCATGCTACATATCCAGGCCATAGACGACGTCAGGCTCTGTTGATTGTTGTGGGTTTGATTTCCTCCCACGACTGTGCGATGCTGTTCACAGCATCTTTAATGTCGCTCGTCTTCCACCAGTCTTCCACCACTCCCTCATCGAAGGCTTACTCTCGATGTTACTGAGGTATTGGTGGAATTTCCTCCTTCAAGTTCACTTACCCTGGAGGCGGGAGGCACACCGCGATCCCCGGGCTTGAAGCAAGGAGATGGTGGTCTTCCCAGGGTGGTACTTCATCCCTAGCATTTAGATTTTGTCATTCACTCCCCATGTGAAACAGGGCAGGCAAAAACCTAAAGATAATAGAACAACTCACGGGAAGGAAGGGAAGTCGACCAATCATAGGTGTGTGTTATGTAGGTGTGCACCCAGATCCTTAACTCGGGAATAATACAGACTAAAAACTGTGATCTTCGTGACTTATACAAGTGAAGGTGATGGTGATACTCCTTAATGATACAAAAGACTTGGCTGGATGAGAGAATTGAGCTGAGGAAGAATACCGAGAAATATGTAGAGTAGACCGAAGCTACACAAGGAAAGTTAGCAACGTCAGAGCCAGTTGGAGGGAAATCAGGTATTGATATCAAGCCAGCTGTAAGAACTACACCAGCCATGAAGACGATGATATGTACATACCAGCTAAGACAGAAGACTATGTTATGTGATGCTGGCGAAGGTGGACTAGTGTGTAGTACAACTCGAACCAACTCTTGATTTGCTTTGGTCATTACACTTTTAACTTATTTAATGAGAAAGAAAAGTAGATTGTTCTGTCGTAGAAAGTGAAAATGTTAACGGCCTCTTTTACAATTTTTTTCTATGTTTCGAGGGAAGGCGATCAGTTTACCACATCGGACATTAGTGTTTCTTAAAGCAACATCTGATTGTTTAGGGCTGGTGGGAAGTTGTGTACGGATGACGTACAATCATCCTGAAGTGTATTGAATGTCTTCCACCTTATTACGTTCGTGACGATGAACACATGGTAGAGACAAAAAAAATCTTAATATGAAAGGACGTGGTATGATTATTCATTTTACATTATAAAACACGACAGTTACACAGCATTTCCTGACATTGTAATGCCCAGAAATTAGATATTAATGCGAGCAAAGTTAAAGATAGGAGAGAGGCGAAGGAATCATGGAGTGGGTGGTGACAGTCAGCTGACTGAGTCATTGTTTATGTGTGAGTTTCCGCCGCCAGATGCCACCTTGGGGCAGCACAGTGGTGCCATTTCCTGGTTGGGGAGAGGATGCGAGCACTGCAGGATGTACTAACTTGGCAACTGTGCTGGGAAGGTACGTTGTGGATCATGAATTTGGTCGTAATTCCCAGCCCTGTGTAGGGAATTTGGTCGTAGTTCTCAGCCCTATGTAGGGAATTTGGTCGTAATCCTCAGCCTTTTGTAGGGAATTTGGACGTAATTCTCAGCTCTATGTAGGGAATTTGGTCGTAAGCCTCAGCCCTATGTAGGGAATTTGGACGTAATTCTCAGGCCTATGTAAGGAATTTGTTCGTAATTCTCAGCCCTATGTCGGGAAGTTGGTCGTAATCCTCAGCTCTTTGTAGGGAAGTTGGTCGTAATTCTCAGCCCTATGTAGGGCATTGGGTCGGATGAAGTGAGCCAGATAAAGTATCCCAAATGGTGGTGAAGCAAATACGTGTGTTCTCAGCGTAAGCAAAGACGAATATAGTACATGATGGCATGGGCGACCGGTATGGTGAACAGACCCTCTCACTGAAAGGACGAACGTAGAAATGGACCTGATTTACCCTCACTCAGTGCGATGATGGCCTGCCAAGGTAATGGTAATCACCGGAGTGGAGATGGGAAAAGCGGGTTCAGTGTATCAGAGGTCTTAGTTATTTCATGTTTCGACTTTGGGAATGGATACATTAATTATCCACGAGTGTGTGTGTGTGTGTGTGTGTGTGTGTGGGAATGAATAAAGGCAGACAGTGTGAATTATGTGCATGTGTATATATGTATATGTCTGTGTGTGTATATATGTGTACATTGAGATGTATGGGTATGTATATTTGCGTGTGTGGATGTGTATGTGTATACATGTGTATGGGGGTGGGTTGGGCCATTTCTTTAGTCTGTTTCCCTGCGCTACCTCGCAAACGCGGGAGACAGCGGCAAATATATATATATATATATATATATATATATATATATATATATATATATATATATATATATATATTTATATATATTATATATATATATATATTTTTTTTTTTTTTTTCATACTATTCGCCATTTCCCGCGATAGCGAGGTAGCGTTAAGAACAGAGGACTGGGCCTTTGAGGGAATACCCTCACCTGGCCCCCTTCTCTGTTCCTTCTTTTGGAAAATTAAAAAAAAATATATATATATATGCACCCATATTTTGTGTGTGTGTGTGTGTGTGTGTGTAGGGGGGGGGGGGGAGAGTTCATTTAGCTTGCCAGGCACCTCGGTATTCTTCAGAGATTTTCCATTCCTTATTTTTTTCTTGTACTTTCGAGACGCTGTTACATTTGGGGTTGTAAAGGGTTTGCATTTATTATGACAAGTGAGTGTTGGCTGGTTACGTAACCCTAGATGTAAAGACACAGTTACCGTTGACATGTGTATCCCAGCGATGCCCCACATCTTGGGCGGGAGAGTTTTTGCACACCACATTTGCTTCCTTAAAATTCTAGTTTTTCTGTGTGTCGTGTTTTTGCATTATATGAAACGAGTGACTCCATAGAGAGAGAGAGAGAGAGAGAGAGAGAGAGAGAGAGAGAGAGAGAGAGAGAGAGAGAGATGTATGTATTTGTCAGAAGGTAAAGGAAAGGGATGGATGGAGTTTTTCTTTGTGATATACTGCACACTGTTACCTTTTGGCCTTACGGTGTGGAGAAGTCTGCGTTTCCCTGTTACTGAAAGTAGCGCAGCCCTCGGCCTTAGAAGAAGCTACCAAAGTCCAGGTTAACATGAGGACTGTTTCATAGAAATTAGTCGTGGGAACATAGAGTTTGAGAGCCTGCTGGCCACCCTCACCCACCTGCGGAGGATGATGTGTGAGTTGAGAAGGGAGGAGTAAAGTGTCAAGAAAAAAGAATAATTGACACGAAAGATAAAACGATAGAGGAAATAGATGGGGGTAAAACTGATATTAAAAAAGAAATCGAGAAAAAAAATGCTAAAAATGAGATGGTATATATCTACAGATATGTCTGTAGCTGTATAGTGAGTAGATTTATAAGTTCCTGACCGTGACGCATTCACGGACCGCCCAGGGTCGAGCGAATAGGTTCGAATCCTGGTTGCGGAATTCGGTCCACAGTCAGCCCAGCCCTTCATCCTTCTCTTGGGGTTGGTATCGATAAGATGGTTACCTGGCTCACAATAGGATTTTTTTTTTTTTTCGCTGTCTCCCGCGTTTGCGAGGTAGCGCAAGGAAACAGACGAAAGAAATGGCCCCCCCCCCCCCATACACATGTATATACATACGTCCACACACGCAAATATACATACCTACACAGCTTTCCATGGTTTACCCCAGACGCTTCACATGCCTTGATTTAATCCACTGACAGCACGTCATCCCCGGTATACCACATCGCTCCAATTCACTCTATTCCTTGCCCTCCTTTCACCCTCCTGCATGTTCAGGCCCCGATCACACAAAATCTTTTTCACTCCATCTTTCCACCTCCAATTTGGTCTCCCTCTTCTCGTTCCCTCCACCTCCGACACATATATCCTCTTGGTCAATCTTTCCTCACTCATTCTCTCCATGTGACCAAACCATTTCAAAACACCCTCTTCTGCTCTCTCAACCACGCTCTTTTTATTTCCACACATCTCTCTTACCCTTACGTTACTTACTCGATCAAACCACCTCACACCACACATTGTCCTCAAACATCTCATTTCCAGCACATCCATCCTCCTGCGCACAACTCTATCCATAGTCCACGCCTCGCAACCATACAACATTGTTGGAACCACGATAGGATATATATTTATATATATATATATATATATATATATATATATATATATATATATATATATATCCGCCATTTCCCGCGTTAGCGAGGTAGCGTTAAGAGCAGAGGACTGAGCAGCCTTTGAGAGAAAATCCTCACTTGGCCCCCTTCTCTGTTCCCTCTTTTGGAATAGTACAACTGGAGGGGAGGATTTGTAGCCCCCCCCCTCCTTTAGTCACCTTTTACGACACTCGGGGAATACATGGGAAGTTTTTTCTCCCCTATCCCCAGGGATAATATATATATATATATATATATATATATATATATATATATATATATATATATATATATATATATCCTTCCTTCTTTTTGGGGAAAAAAAAAAAAAAAAAAACGAAAGGGGAGGATTTCCAGCCCCCCGCTCCCTTCCCTTTTAGTCGCCTTCTACGACACGCAGGGAATACGTGGGAAGTATTCTTTCTCCCCTATCCCCAGGGATATATAACATTATATATATATATATATATATATATATATATATATATATATTTTTTTTTTTTTTTTTTTTTTTTTTTTTTTTCATACTATTCGCCATTTCCCGCGATAGCGAGGTAGCGTTAAGAACAGAGGACTGGGCCTTTGAGGGAATATCCTCACCTGGCCCCCTTCTCTGTTCCTTTTTTTTTTTCCAAAAGAAGGAACAGAGAAGGGGGCCAGGTGAGGATATTCCCTCAAAGGCCCAGTCCTCTGTTCTTAACGCTACCTCGCTATCGCGGGAAATGGCGAATAGTATGAAAAAAAAAAAAAAAAAATATATATATATATATATATATATATATATATATATATATATATATATATATATATATAAATGTTACGGCCTCAGCTATCCCTACCGTCTCAGCTAACATAAAAAAAGGTAACAAATAGGAAGGGAGAGACATGACACCGAAATAATAGAATATTCACTATCATTGTATTGGGAGAGGGCAACATATGGTTTGGTAAATGACTGGAGACTGCTTATATGTGCAGGGCGGCCGTTCGATCATCAGTGAACTGCATGCACTGGTAAAGCGACATCTCATTTCAGCAGCAAACATATTCCGTTGTCGAATTATAATCGTCACCAGTAACTTGTGGGCAGGTGGTATGGTGAATGGGAGTCTGGGGATGGAAGAGTGAGTTAGTTTGCGCATGATTAACCTTCGCTCTGTGTCATGTGGGAGAAACCCAGTGTGCACCCTTCCCACTGTGGCAAAGACACTGAGGTAGGAGATGCGGAAATTGACTGTGAAGGTGTCGGAACCATCGGCTCTGAGACGCTGTTCTTTGTGTAAAGGGAGAGTGTAGGAAAATGACGATGATGATGATGATGAGAGAGAGAGAGAGAGAGAGAGAGAGAGAGAGAGAGAGAGAGAGAGAGAGAGAGAGAGAGACTCTAATGTAGGAAAGGACGTTCAAAGTTGTGTTTGTGTGTGTGTGTGGGGGGGGGGGGTGGATGGACTTTGCGTCGCTAGCCACTATTATGAGCGCAGGAGGAGACAGGCACACACATTCGAGTATGGACAGTGAGGGAGAAAAAAATGAAGGCCAGGAATTCTCGAGCTCAGACATGAATGCGAAGAGAGAGAGAGAGAGAGAGAGAGAGAGAGAGAGAGAGAGAGAGAGAGAGAGAGAGAGAGAGAGAGAGAGAGACTCGGGCACAAGTGGAGATAGTGAGGGAAGGAGCGAGTCGAGGCCAGGAAACAGGCACAGCGAGTGTGATGAGAGGCGATGCCATGGAGAAAAAAAAAAGATTCGGTAGTGTATTAATGGAATTGGCAAATATGGCCAGAGAGGCATATTATATTAAGGAAAATGTAAGTCTCAACTCCCCAGAACATGTGTAGACAGGCGTTAAAGAAGGGTAAATGCTTTGTTGGGGGTAAGGATGCATGTGTTCACTCCCAGTATCGGGCAATTAATGGTTAAAAGTTTGAAAAGTGACAACGCAAGCCGTTGGCTGAACACGTCAGCCACCTATCAGGGACACTTGAGACAGATCCCTCGTGCTGGTCACACCATATTTATGTCCATAAAACACAGAGCTGTGCATACAGAGGCAAGGGGAGAACGACGAGACTTGGAAATGACACGGGTCTCACTCTGTACAGAATGAACCCATGACGAAACGAAACACCTCGGGCCCCACTGAAACAATGACGTGGTTGAGCTGGTGGGTGACGAGTACGTACGTGGTCGTGGCCTTCGAGAAGACGCACAGATCCCCATGTATTCTGCTCTCTCTCTCTCTCTCTCTCTCTCTCTCTCTCTCTCTCTCTCTCTCTCTCTCTCTCTCTCTCTCTCTCTCTCTCCCTTCCTCCCTCCCTTCCTCCCTCCCTCCCTCCCTCCTTCCCTCCCTCTCCTAAAATCATATGTGAACTAAATACGAGAAAGTAAACCATCGATTTGACATAAGCGAATTTTTGGAATATATATATATATATATATATATATATATATATATATATATATATATATATATATATATATATATATATACACTCCAATATATTGCAAATGAACGTGCACTTTTTATAGAACACAATGGCCACCAACAGCAAGGATTCGAACCCCGCAACATTTGTGTGGTAGTTGGGAGCACAAACTAATCGGCTATGATCGCCTCTAATAGGGAAATGACTATTCGATTACTAGTAATCGAATGTGTGACGAAGTGTATTCGATTACTAGAAATCGAATAGTCATTTCCCTATTATGGGTGATCATAGCCGAGTAGTTAGCGTTCCATGCTGCCACGCAAATGGTGCGCGGTACAAATCCCTGCTGTGGGAGGGAATTACGTGATTATATATATATATATATATATATATATATATATATATATATATATATATATATATATATATATATAGTGAGAACTCAAAAATCACCAGTGTTAATTACGTTGATGAATACTTAAAGGTAAAAACAGTCCTATGTTACAAGCACTTCTTAATGAAAATGTGAAAGATGAAGCGATCTGGGAACATTATGAAACATTCAGAGCAGATAGAACCATGTTTATAAAAAAGGTGTAGGAGCAGGAATATTTGTGGATGATAAGAAGGAAAATACATACGTCGAAGATGAGTCTATGTAAATGTAAGATGAAAACATGTATGTCGAAGATGGGTCTGTAAATGTAGAATGAAACCACATGTTTGGAAGATGAGTGTGTAAATGTAGAATGAAAACATGTATGTCGAAGATGAGTCTGTAAATGTAGAATGAAACCACGTATGTGGAAGATGAGTCTGTGTAAATGTAGAATGAAAACATATATGTCGAAGATGAGTCTGTGTAAATGTAGAATGAAAACATATATGTCGAAGATGAGTCTGTGTAAATGTAGAATGAAAACATATATGTCGAAGATGAGTATGTAAATGTAGAGGGAAAACATATATGTCGAAGATGAGTCTGTAAATGTAGAGGGAAAACATATATGTCGAAGATGAGTCTGTAAATGTAGAGGGAAAACATATATGTCAAAGATGCGTCTGTAAATGTAGAGGGAAAATATATATGTCGAAGATGTGTCTGTAAATGTAGAGGGAAAACATATATGTCGAAGATGAGTCTGTGTAAATGTAGAATGAAAACATATATGTCGAAGATGCGTCTGTAAATGTAAAGGGAAAATATATATATGTCGAAGATCAGTCCTATACAGATCGTGTCGTACAGGCCAAGACTAGATGACTCCAGTGGCAGGAAACTTGGAGGGATTAGAGAATCCAGACTCTTGTTGATAGTATGGCCTGGTGACGTCCACAGTAGACGGTAGATACGACCATAAAGATAAAAAAAAGGGGATCATCCTGGGAAAGTGAAGAGTTCTCAAGACCAGAGTGATCAACTTGTGTGATTCCTTCAGCCTTGTGCAGGTAGACCCCAGGCCCACAGTAGATAGCAGTACATGTAGATCATGATTCTACAAACGACACGACAGTTTTCACATACAGAAGTAGATGTAAGCTCTATTCATCTATATCAGCTCATAATAGAGAAATGGCTGCTTGTATGAAGTGGAAATAAATGAATGTGAACGTGATACAACAGCAGAAAGCAGTGGGTTCTGGTATAGATTTTCTCGACGACAATTTTTTTGACTGGAAAAAGATCATTTGAGAGAGGATTCTAAACGCAAATCTTAATTAGATATTTTGAGAAAGCAATTGGAATTTATAACGAGATCTTTATAAATATTTTGAGAAAGCGATTGGAATTTATAACGAGATCTTTAGAGAAAGTAACCTTGTATGTAACACAAGCATCTTGAGAGAGGCTATGCCAGAAAATCACCGAGCAGATGCCAGAGAAAGGGTGAATACGTACAAAATGGAAAGTACCTACCGATAGGAAACTGTAGATGGGTAGAAGAAGGTCTGGGAAGAGAAGAAAAGGATAATGACGAAAGGAAATAAGAGGAAAGTATTGTGTGAGATGAGAAAGAATGTACATGAAGAAATGATTAAATTTCATTGAAGAAAAAAAAAAGAATGAAAAGGTGATATTGAACATGGAAAGAAATCCAAAGACACTTCACATATATGGAAAAAAAAAGAGGTTTTCTGGACCTTTTAAGGCAGAAGGCGAATACGAATGTGACTCCAAGGATATATGCTGGATGGTAATGATTGAACTGTATACATTGGTATTAAACTCAGAATGGAACGAGAAATTGGTAGATGAACCGTTTGGTCAGTATGATGATAATGCAACTGACTTAGATATATTTAGATATCAGATGATGATATAATCGGTGGGATTAGGGCAACTCGGAGAAAATACAGCTCCACGTCCATATGGAATCCTAGCCATATTCCTCAAAAAGATAAAAAAAAAAAAAACCAGCAGTTACGGGAAGCAGTGATGATTGAGGTACAGTCTGGATGAAAGGAAATTTGCAAATGTAACACTAGACACAAAGGAAGATCCAAGCTGATACTCATACAGTTCGAATCCTTTTGTGCCAACAGGATAAAGTACGCAATCCCAGTTATTAGCAGCCCATTACATTGTCACACATATGAGGGATTGATATAAGGAAAAAGAACTGATATTGTTTTCCTTGACTTTGGAAAGGCATTTGTCGCAGGAAATCACAGTTTGGGCAACATGCTTGGCATTGGTTAGAACACGGATGAGAGGAGTAACACACACACGCCTGGAGTGGGGTGTAGTTTCAGATGGGCCAGTGTATGAGATGGGATTGTGTATAAAGACTGGATTGGAAGGGTGGTGGCTTATTAAGGTTGGGTTCATTGTAGTGTTGATACATTTTTTTCATTGTTTTATTGATGGGGAGGGGGGGAATTTGTCCATATATTTTGTTGAAATGTGAGGTAGGGGGTGATTATTTATATATTTATTTATTTATGCTTGGATATTGATGGTTGATCTGGATGCTAACTAAGCGCCAAGCACATTGTGATTAGAATGTATTAATGGTATGTTTGTTTCCTTGTGCGGGTGTTGAATGTTTGCGGTACTTAGGCAGCTGGGGATCATTCATAGTTCTATGTTTTGTGTGGTTCAGAGCTTTTTCGTAAATTTTGCTCTGGACGGGTGAATGACGTGGGAGTTGAGTAGTAGTTTAGGTGGAGTGGATGAATTGTATGTATAGGACACTTGAGTGATTTTTTCCCCCCCAAATTTTAGGTTCCACTAAGTTCTCTAAGGGCAGTTAGTTTGTTTTAAGGCCTGCTTTGTGTTTGATGGTTGTGGTGTAGGAAAGCAAACGTCATGTGTCTCATTATATTCCCAGTATGGTCGTAGTTTTGTTGGGTGCGAGTGATTGATCGGGTGGATTCACGTATTGGCCAGGGTGATGCCAAGGGGCAGGTTGTATTCCTGGTTGTCCTGGGCTAAGACAGTGGCTTGATCGTTAGTATGGCTGTCATGGGCTGAGACTGTGGCCGATGGGTGATGTCTGTGTGCTCTGACGTCATCTGGTATGAGACGACTTACTGCGGGTGATGAGAGGGGAAAAGGTCTTGTCGAGGGAGATTGGAACTGGGTTGGAGAAAGGACTGATCCTTGGTGAACTCCATGGTAGAGCCTGAGGACTTTGGAGGGGAAGCCTTTGTGGGTGACTCTGGCGTGGTTGCTTACACTGAGTTTGGTTTACGTGTCTTTTTTTGTCATTATTGTGGAAGGTGATGCCAGGTATATATACAGAGAAAACTGTGTGAATTGGTATGTTATCCGTTGGTCGTAACGCCGTGGCAAGGAGTGTGTGTGGTTGGTTGCAACCGTCCAGGATGTGTTGTGTGAGTTTATTATTGGTTGAGTGATTGGGTCTCAGAATTGTGTGTAGGCGTGAGTTGAATATATTTCTCAACTAGGTTATGGATCAGTTTTTCAAGGGAGAATGCCTAATGAAGACATCATTGATACTGGGTGTTAGGAGGAGGAGGAGATCAGAGCTTGGTGGCCTCGATGGCTTTAGGACGAGTTTTATGTTGGAAGTTTCCAAATGTTTCGTATATTTTGACTAGGATTGCAATTGGTGTGAAGCGATTTTTTGAAAGTTGGAGGTATATTTTGAGAGTGTGTGTCGTAGGGAACAACTGTTTTAAGGTTTTGCATTGCCAGTCATGGTTGTGAAGGGTGGGGTCAGCATATGTTTTATGCATGTTTTGCGCCACTGTCCAGTTCGAGGGTATGGTTGGTGTTTTGACTGATAATTGGTGGGTCGTGGTTTATGAGTGGTTTTTTGTTGTCTTTGGAAGCAAGGGATGTTCCGTTGGTTTGGGTTAGAAGGCCATTATATATGTATTTGGGTGTGATCGATGTGAACGTTATCATCATCGCTTGTCAGTGTTGTTTTATGGTGGTTTCGTAGTTCGTAGTGTTAATAAGAAAGGAGTACCAGTTTGGAGTTTGCCTTTCAGGGCTGAGGTTAGTTGATGGCATTGCTTAACGTTTGGATATGTCGTGGGTAGCGTATTTCTGCGTTTTGTGTGCTCGGCAAATTGTGGGGAGACGTTTGGGTTACATTTTGTTTTATATTTTATCCTCGTTTTTTTGGTGTTTTTTTTCCTGGCCTGGTTGGATGTGTTGAAGTGCGAGATGATACGGGAGTGAGAAATGCCCTGTGATGAAGGTTTGGGGGGCTTGAAATGTGTGAATGCGCTCTCTCTCTCTCTCTCTCTCTCTCTCTCTCTCTCTCTCTCTCTGCTGTAGACAAGTGTGTGTGTGTGTGTGTGTGACTAGGGTTGGTAAAGGAGTCGTAGGATTAGTTTTGTGAAGGTTGTGTTTGTGTATTTTGTGTTGCTGCTTGGTGAGTGTGTGTGTGTTTGTGTGTGTGTGTGTGTGCGTGCGTGGTGCGATTGTCAGGGTTTGAGTCAGTGTTTGAGTGGATGCTGCGTGTCCAGGGGCCCGCTTGAGTCGTCCCTTTTGGAGGTGACCGCCTCGGAAGGCAGCTGGGGCACCTGTAGAGGCCAGAGCTCCTTTGGTGATTGGGGGGGGGGGGGGTTGACATTGTGGGCACATCTCTCTGGTGTGGTCCAGGGTTGAGGTTAAATATCACAGGCTTCCATTTGGTAGTGAGGAGAGAGAGAGAGAGAGAGAGAGAGAGAGAGAGAGAGAGAGAGAGAGAGAGAGAGAGAGATTCAGGCTACTATTTGTGGGAAGAACGTGGGGGGGGGGGGGGGCGACCCCGTCCCTAACCTGCCAACAGAGTCCCACGTTGGGACAAGTCGTAAGCGAGCCAAACCTGTGCGTGTTGGTAGATGCTGTAAGAATATCTTTCAAGTAAATGGTTAAGGAAATACTTGGAAAAACACAGAGAGTTGATCGAGGAAGGAGGAGATTAAAAGATGGTTTTAGAGGCGAGAGAGAGCTAATTCATAAGGAGAGGCTGAAAGGTTTAAATTTGCCCACTTTGGAAGAGCGAAGAGTGAGGGGTGACCCATTATAACTTTTTCAGTTTTTTTTTTTTTTTTTTTTTGAAATGTCGATAACTTGCAGAGGGAACGGGTCATTGAGGAATGATTAGGGAATGAGCGACTCACGCGGGAAACGGCGATCAAGCATGAAGAAAGAATGTGGGTGAATGAAACATGATGACTTTGGACATGGTTAATGCGGACAGCATCACTTCATATTTTGAGGTGTATGATAGTAAAGAATATTGAAGCTATGGGGCCCTCGCTTGTGTGAACCTCCTCCATCCTACAGTATAAGTAGGTAATTTACGAAACAAAACGCAAAAACTAGGTTTGTCTCGGCCTACATCCAACTCAGGTGTTTATCATTCTCTCGTTGAGTTGGTTCATAAATGGGTTCCTGTCTATGTATATATATATCCTAGCTATAGCATAGCAGTAGTGCTCCCGCCTCCTACGCAGGGGACCCGGGTTCGATCCTGGCTGTTGGAGGTTAGTATGTTATATTGTAGTGCGCGTTCATATGCACTGTTTACCATATATATATATATATATATATATATATATATATATATATATATATATTCCTACATATATATATATATATATATATATATATATATATATATATATATATATATATATATATATATATATATATATATATATTCCTACGAGTCCACAGGGAAAATGAAACGCGAAAAGTTCCCAAGTGCACTTTCGTGTAATAACATCATCAGGGGAGACACAATATATATATATATATATATATATATATATATATATATATATATATATATATATATATATATATATATATATATACACACACACATACAACATATAGAGACGTTTAATTCTCACCCGTTTTGCACAAATAGTATTCACACACATTTATAATGTATTGCGTTTTATAAAGAGTCACGACTTTTATGAGAAAGAATGGCTAACTTTAGGGTGGTGAATAAGTGTTGCCACATGTTTGATATATAGAATAACAGCTCTGACTTGATGAAAGTGTGTAAAGTTTATGTATAACTAAAATGGAACGCTGTCAAGAGTCTGGTAAATTATACGAGTTTTCCTCACGATTTAAGATTTTTTTTTGCTCGTAAGTTTCATTACTGTTAATGGAATTACTTTGGGGGGATCAATTTGAGACCGTTAACAATGCACGAGACAAGAAGACAGGAATTACAGGTTTTGATTTGGGCAGGAAAATTAGACTGGAGGTGTTGGACAAGCTTACGAAACACAGGACAAGCCAAAATACTGTACTAAGGAGTTTGTTTCAAATAGGACTACGGTCTGGGAGGGAACCCTGTAAGGATATGTACCAATTTCAGTCAGTCATAACAAGGTCCATAGGGAAGCGACAGAGATCTAGATGGAAGAGAAACCACAAGAGAACCAGTTTTTGGTCATATGGGAAATTGTTAATGACCAGGGCCAGATATGGGAAATTGTTAATGACCAGGACCAGATATGGGAAATTGTTAATGACCAGGACCAGATATGGGAAATTGTTAATGACCAGGACCAGATATGGGAAATTGTTAATAACCAGGGCCAGATATGGGAAATTGTTAATGACCAGGAGCAGATATGGGAAATTGTTAATAACCAGGGCCAGATATGGGAAATTGTTAATGACCAGGAGCAGATATGGGAAATTGTTAATGATCAGGAGCAGATATGGGAAATTGTTAATAACCAGGGCCAGATATGGGAAATTGTTAATGACCAGGGCCAGATATGGGAAATTGTTAATGACCAGGAGCAGATATGGGAAATTGTTAATGACCAGGACCAGATATGGGAAATTGTTAATGACCAGGAGCAGATATGGGAAATTGTTAATAACCAGGGCCAGATATGGGAAATTGTTAATGACCAGGGCCAGATATGGGAAATTGTTAATGACCAGGAGCAGATATGGGAAATTGTTAATGACCAGGAGCAGATATGGGAAATTGTTAATGACCAGGGCCAGATATGGGAAATTGTTAATGACCAGGGCCAGATATGGGAAATTGTTAATGACCAGGAGCAGATATGGGAAATTGTTAATAACCAGGGCCAGATATGGGAAATTGTTAATGACCAGGAGCAGATATGGGAAATTGTTAATGATCAGGAGCAGATATGGGAAATTGTTAATGACCAGGACCAGATATGGGAAATTGTTAATGACCAGGGCCAGATATGGGAAATTGTTAATGACCAGGAGCAGATATGGGAAATTGTTAATAACCAGGGCCAGATATGGGAAATTGTTAATGACCAGGAGCAGATATGGGAAATTGTTAATAACCAGGGCCAGATATGGGAAATTGTTAATGACCAGGAGCAGATATGGGAAATTGTTAATAACCAGGGCCAGATATGGGAAATTGTTAATGACCAGGAGCAGATATGGGAAATTGTTAATGATCAGGAGCAGATATGGGAAATTGTTAATGACCAGGAGCAGATATGGGAAATTGTTAATGACCAGGACCAGATATGGGAAGTTGTTAATGACCAGGAGCAGATATGGGAAATTGTTAATGACCAGGAGCAGATATGGGAAATTGTTAATGACCAGGACCAGATATGGGAAATTGTTAATGACCAGGAGCAGATATGGGAAATTGTTAATGACCAGGAGCAGATATGGGAAATTGTTAATGACCAGGACCAGATATGGGAAATTGTTAATGACCAGGACCAGATATGGGAAATTGTTAATGACCAGGACCAGATATGGGAAATTGTTAATGACCAGGACCAGATATGGGAAATTGTTAATGACCAGGACCTAAATTTAACACAAACTTGAGGTCGAATTGAAGAGACTGAGGAGTCAGTCGAACAGTTTTGAGGGATTTCATGGGATGAGAGAGAGGAGTTGAGGGATCTGATAAATATCGTAATTGGGAAGCCAAAAAAAGAATTTTTAGTTGATAGGATTCCGGAGGTACATACACAATCACGAGAGAGAAAATGAATTCTTTTTCCAATGAAGTCGCATAGATCCGGTCGAGATGTAGAGGCTGTTCACTTTAAAGGAAGGACTAAAACAGTCAAAGAATCTTTTCAGTATTGAGTGTGTAGGTATAGACGGAGTCATTTTGGCAGCAGATCTGGTTAGAGGAAAGGGTTAAAACATATGCTGAATCTCTTTGTTGATAATGGGGAAGAAAATGCAGAAGGCAGTAGTTTTCGTTGGGTGATGACAGAGGCAGTGTTTGAAGGTGGATGCAGAGGAACAAAGACCTGGTGTCATACAGAGGTACAGAGAGAGAGAGAGAGAGAGAGAGAGAGAGAGAGAGAGAGAGAGAGAGAGAGGGGCGGTATAATAGTGGTTATTATACAAGCAAGAGTTTTCGTCGTGACAGATTCGGCAATGGAGTTCGAGTAGCCAGAAGCCAGGGCTTTGTACCGGGAGGAGGGGAATCTCTCTAGCCTCCTATATAGAGGGAATGAATAGTAAGGAGGAGGAGGAGGAAAGATTAGGTGTAAAATGAATAGCAAAAAAAAAGCAGAGGAGCTAGTGCAGTGGTGAATGCATATGGTGGAGGGCCTTCCAGCCGGCCAGCACCTGCAGGGTTATAAGAGAGGTGAGTGAGAGCACCAGGATGAGGAAGGAGGAACAACGAAAGTTTGAAAAGAAGATCAAGAAAAAAAAAATAAAGGGAAAAAGTCCGAACTGTTTCCATAGATTTACCGGACGTCACTTGTAATTTCCAAAGCAGCTCATGAGGGTAAGGGATTTCGAAGGAAGAACTGGTGCGAGGAAAGGAAATTACGTTAAGTTCATAATCGTTTCTCTTTGGAAGACTTTATACCCTACAACACCACTGAGATGGGAAGGGAAGGAGTTTTTTTTTTTTTTTTTTTTTTTTTTTTTTTTTTTTAGAAGACATCGAGATGTCCACAAATGAAGTGAGCAGAATACGAAAAGGTCTTGACCTAAACAAGGCTTATGCTCCTGATGAAATTGCGCCACGTACGGTGAAGATGAGTACTACTATTTGTTGTTAGATGTCACTGAAGACTATGCCTAAGGGGAAGGAATAGGGCGACCTCGCTATAAGAAAGGGAGACGAGTAACAGATGCAGAACTACAGACCCGTCTCAATGGCGAGTGTAGATTATAAAAGATTGTTAGAAAGCTACATGGGTGACTTTGTAAAAGATTGAAAGCAAATGGATGACTTTTAACAGAGGGGGGAGATGAACTGAGAGAGAGAGAGAGAGAGAGAGAGAGAGAGAGAGAGAGAGAGAGAGAGAGAGAGAGAGAGCACGGTTTTAGAGAAAGGAGGTCATGTTTAAAAGAAACCTGTTTAGATTTCTCTTAGAGGGTGAGCTTTGCCTGGGACATAAAGGAAGACTGGTTGAATTGTTTGTTTTAGGACTGCCGGAAAGCATTTGACACTGTACCGCATGGGAAGCTCATTGAAAGATACGAGACCACATTGCAGTAATCAGGAAACTCGTCAGTGGATAGCTGACCTCGGTGGAAGGGAACGAGGGGCGCGTGGCATAGGAACCTCCTCCAATTGGGTCAACGTGACCAGCGGAGTGCTCCAGGGTTCTTCTCTGTGGCCCTTTCTCTTCTCGAGCATTGTAAATTACTAAGTTGAAAGTATGGATTCCCACCTGTTTTTGTTTGCAGATGTGGCAAAGGTCAAGGGGGAAATAATAACGAAAAGGATTGCATTAGTTTACAAGGGTACTTAAAACAGACCAAATTTGGTGTTATATATATGGTTGGCCATGTTCAACCCGAGCAAGTGTAACAAGAGATGGTACCAGAATTTGGAGGTATTAGTTACAGGGAAAGGCTATTGGCTTTGTATTTTCCCATCTTGGCAGAGAGAAGAGCGAAGCGAGACCTGATCACAGCCCCTAAGTTTTTTAAAAAGATTTTGTGACTTAGAAATGGAACAGTTCTCGAGAAATGTGGGGCTAGAGTAACCAGAGGACATAACATGAAGAAAGAAACTTTCAACAATAAAAGTTGAAAACGAATACTTTTATGATATATGAGTGGTGGATGATGGGTATAAGATGGCTTGAGGACATGGTTAATGCGGGCAGTATACATACTGTAAGAACTTGTATGATGGTAGATAAAAATCAAGAGATGGGGCGACATGGACTGCAAAACTCCCCTCCCCCCGTACAATGCAAAAAGATTAATCACACACACTAATAGACAGTTCAGTTCTCCTTGGACAAAAGGGAGTAAAATTTTGCAACTCAAAAAGGTATCTCTCATTTTATGATTAAATTCTCATAAATGATGCTTCATGTGCTAATCAGCTAAAGTTGTGTTATTTGTAATGTTATGAAGGGGATCAGTTGAAGACCTCGAGCCCTCATGGCACGACTCCAGTGCCAAGAAAGTCTGGTATAGATTCCGACATTACCAGATGTGTAGAGGTAAGAGGATACGAAAGAGAGTCCAGCAGAGGAACACTTGGAAATGTTTTGAGAACTTGTTAAAGAGCAAGATCAGAAGGTAACGTAACCAGTGTGAAGGAGCAAGATGAAAACGCAACATAACCAGTGTTAAGGAGCAAGACCAGAACGTAACATAACTAGAGTTAAGGAGCAAGATCAAAACGTAAGATTATCAGTGTTAAGGAGCAAGATCAAAACGTAACATAACCAGTGTTAAGGAGCAAGGTGAAAACATAACATAACCAGTGTTAAGGAGCAATACCAGAACGTAACATAACCAGAGTTAAGGAGCAAGATCAAAACGTAAGATAACCAGTGTTAAAGAGCAAGATCAAAATGTAACATAACCAGTGTTAAGGAGTAAGATGAAAACGTAACCTAACCAGTGTTAAGGAGCAATACCAGAACGTAACATAACCAGAGTTAAGGAGCAAGATCAAAACGTAAGATAACCAGTGTTAAAGAGCAAGATCAAAATGTAACATTATTACTGTTAGGGAGTAAGATCAAAACGTAACGTAACTTAACCATTGTTAAGTAACTTAACCATTGTTAACGTAACCTAACCACTGTTAAGGAGCAGGATAACGTAACGTGTTAAGGAGCAGTACCAAAACGTAACATAACCAGTTTATGGAGTAATATCAAAACGTAAGATTATCAGTGTTAAGGAGCAAGATCAAAACGTAACATAACCAGTGTTAAGGAGCAAGATCATAATGGAACAACTAGTGTTAAGGAGCAAGATCAGAACGTAACATAAACAGTGTTAAGAAGGAAGATTAATAGCCAGTGTAAAGGAGCAATATCAGAACGTAACATAACCAGTGTTAAGGAGCAAGATCATGACGTAACGTAACGTGCTAAGGAGCAATACCAGAGCGTAACATAACCAGTGTTAAGGAGTAAGATCAAAACGAAAGATAACCAATGTTGAGGAGCAAGATCAAAGTGTAACATAAGTACTGTTAAGGAGCAAGATACGTAACCTAACCAGTGTTAAGGAGCAATACCAGAACGTAACAACTAGTCTTAAGGAGTAAGATCTAAACGTAAGATAACCAGTGTTAAGGAGCAAGATCAAAACGTAACATTACTACTGTTAAGGAGGAAGATACGTAACGTAGCCAGTGTTAAGGAGCAATACCAGAACGTAACATAACTTCAGCTGTAGTTGAGGAAACTGAGGAGTCATTTCAGGATCATGAAATGTGTCCTGAAATGAGAGAGGAAATTGGGGGATTCGAGTATTTAAAGTCATTGGATAAGAAGAAAAAAAATCAGTATGGCGGAAGGGATTTAGGAGATAGAAATTCAGAGAAAAAAAATATATGAAGCCAATAAAAAGATATTAAGGTTTGATGGGAAATCCTGAGAAAATTGGTCAGTAAAAAGCAAGTAAGGTTTGATGGGTGTGCAGATGTACCAGAATTCGTTCACTGGGAGGAGAGGAATGAAACATAGCCGACGAAACCTGGTGTCACTAGTGGGCAGGGAAGGTGCAGAAGGAGCGATAACATGAGCAGTTATATTCCCGTAGAGGACAGGACTAAAGCAGGACCGAACCTGCAGACAACAGTGGGGAGGGAAATTGCCAGAGGGTTCAGTATGTGTTGTTGTTCTTCAGTTAATAGAAGGAGGGACTAAACCAGCCACACACCCTCTCTCCACAGTACAGGGAAGTACAGAGGAGCGAGGTCGGGGTGTGATAAACAGACTCGCTGTATAAAGGTTCACACACGCACAGTTCTGCAGGTGATAAGATCGAAGTGTTTAAAGAATATAATGCGGATTTTGCGACGGAATAGTCGAGGAAGTAGATGGGGCGTTTCGAAAATTGCAAGCCTTACGTGTCGTAGTGTTTGGTTCGTTTGAAGAGTTCTTAGAAAGGTGCAGAGACAAGATATGGACAATACTACATTGAAGGATTTGGTAGCAAAAATGGGTAGCGCCAGAATTTGAAAGATTGGTGATGTAGAAAGTGAGCAATACGAGAGAGTTGGAGATAGAACAGCCAGAGGACACACGAAATTAATCGAGAAACTCGTTAATAGATGTTTTGGTACTTATTAGTAGATGTTTTAGTACGTGTGCTGTATGAGTGGTGGATCATTGGAGTAAAATGACTGCAGACGTGGTTAATTAATTAATGTAGACATCGTACATAGAATTAAGAAGTACAATGCAGGATTGTTCAAGTTACATAGAAATAGGTAGATATCCCTTCTTATCTTACGTAAGGCTCCTGCAGCGCTCAGGAAGCCGGCCATGTCCAATTTTTCGGATGACGAGTTATAAAGTCTCAAGATTACTCGTAAAAAATGACGTAAATCTTAAGCACATACTATATACATACAGTCGATCTAGGAAGACTATAACGATTATGTACATATCAGAAAAATATTGGAAGACGTTGATGGTAGTATTGGAATTGGCATTGTATCACGAACGCTTGGATCGCCTTGGCCTCAAAATATCCAAATTGTGATAGGTTAGTGACGCTGAATTTTAGGCTTTTAGTAACAGAATGTTTAAGACAATTGGGAGGGCGATCGTTTAGTGCTTGTTTGGTCCTATCGGTGTGTATATGTTCTCTGATGTGTGATTAGAGGTTGCTGAATTGTTAAGCAAAGGCAAGATGTGTATTTTCATGTTATATTTTCCTTTGAGAGTTGTGGTTTGGGTGGGAAGGGTCTTAGAGCTGTTGGAAATAACCTATAACCTTGAGTGCTGCACGTTGAGGAGGATTGTATGGGGGAAATCTTTATCTCGTGTATGTTTTGAGTATTTGTGCTCGCTTGCCAGACAGTGATTTGTGTTGTGTTCTCCATTGTCTGTGGTTTGCAGTTTTGTTGTAATTGCTTTTGGGAGGGTGGACATCCAGGCAGGCGAGGCATAGTTTAGTGTGAAGGTGAATTGTTAGAAAGGCGACATCAAGGGATTCATTCTATCTTGTCCAAATCTGGTGCCGGAGTTTTGACACATCGTTTGTATGTTGCTTTTGAGGTGTGGGGGATCGATGGCATATGTGTGTGTGTCGTATGTCATACCCTGGATAATTGATACTTTGTTGAAGGGGGAGTGATTGTGCATTCAAGGTGACTGTCGGGTGCATGTTGGATTCGTGTCTCTGGGGTTGAAAGGGTGGTAGAAGACTTTCCTTGAGATGCAGGCCTTCTGCTCTGGGTAAGTCATTGTACCAGCCTTGAAGTATAGTGCTGCTGCGGTGGTGTCAGGCTGTTGTGTGCTTGGTAGGCTGTCTCCCTGTTTGTGGACCTTCGCGCTGTGGTATGCTGGAGGTATTGGGAGGCCATGTAGGAAGAGATGGATGAGGGTTGCAGAAATAACTGCTGAATGGGGAGCTCCATTGCAGAGCTTAAGGGTTTCGGAGATGAAGCCATTGTGAATGACACTTGTGTGGTGGCTGGCTATGAAGGTGGCCTACCACATTTTGTCACTGTTGTGGAGGGTGGTGTCCAGCATCGTGTGGGTGAGGGTTGTGGAGGGTGGTGTCCAGCATCGTGTGGGTGAGGGTTGTGTGAGGTTGAAAGGTTTTAAGAGGTAAAGCCGTTGTCAGTGACTGGTGTGACGGCCAGATATGAAGTTGGCCAACCAGTTTTTATTATGTTGTGTAGGGTTGTGTCAAATGCTTTGTTGATGCCTGTTTGCATATGCATTGTGCGGGACGGGGTTTGTGGTTGGGTTAAGTTATCTAGAAATTTTGTGTGCAAGGTTTGTGTTCTGTGGTGGTGGAGTGGTTCGATATGAAGTCCTGTTCTGTTGGTTGACTATTTACCTTGTGCTTTGGATCAGTTCCTTAAAGAGTTTGAGGACAAGACAGACATGATATAGGGTAGTAGGAAGAGTGGGGTTTGGGTGATTTAGAGAGAGTCTTAAGGATTGGTAATATGTCGGCAGGTTTATACACACCAGTTGGAACTAGCCTAGTGTTGTATGTGAAGGATTGGCTTGTTGCAGGAAAGTTGTGTAGATTTTAATTGCATTACTTGTGTCACTGGTAGTGGAGGGTGGGTGAACAGTCGTATCTTAATGGATTTCACGTTGTGCCTCATGATTGATTGTGTGTTCTTTGGGAGAAGGGATGTCATTTGACCGGGTCAAAGATGCTTCTCGAGTGGGGTTTGGTTTGCTTGGTAGGTGCGGATCTTCTTAAACGTGGACCAGAGAGTGTTGCTGTGGGTCTTGGAAGTTCTTTATGTTGAGGAATGAGTGCTAGTTTGCTGTTGTAAGTGATTGTGTTATTAAGAGTTTGGGTTTTTCCCTTTCAGTAGGTGGCGTGTGGTTTTGTCTGACCAGATTCTTTGTTTGATGAAGTTTGCAAGTTCTGTGTCTCGTCGTAGTGTATGTTTTTTGATGATGTAGTCAGTGATTTTGATGGAGTGTGAGAATGCCCGATGTAGGGTTGAAAAATCCTCTCCAGTTTGAGATCTTTTGATTCCTTGTAGTGTGTGAAAGTTGGCCAGTCCTTAGTTTGTGTAATTACCCGTGTATTGTACAAGGAAGAAGTTTAGCACTGGTGTGGCTTCATCTCTTGAACTGTCTCCTCTATCTTACAGCTACTCAGATTTATGTATATTGTTTGCATTAACCATATCTTCAATCTTTTTATTTCGTTCTTGTACTCATCGATCTGATCTAGAAATTTAAAAGTTGTGGTCAGGTTGTCCCACACCCTTATCTATTCCAAGACGTGGAGGGTTAAGGCTTCTATCCTCTCCCTGTAACTTAGATTCTATCATTCTTTTACCTTCCTTTTAACTTTATCAATTAACGTTTTGTGTCTCTTTGCGTGCGGTGGCCAAACTTTAGAAAACCTTATCCTGATACTAGCCTTATGTTCCTCATGAAGAGCTTGCTGGGTATTTCCTTATCAGTACACTGGAAAGATATTCCAATATTTGCCGGCAGACAGTGTCACTCTTGAACTATTCTGATGTGGGTCACGTAACATTCCTGAAGCTTATTTCCTGCATGAGAATTATTTTGATGCCTTTCTTTCACTTTGACCCGTCCTCATTACTTGCTCGGGGTCTGTGTGGGTTCCCCCTGTAAGTTACCACAGCCCATCTCGTATTTCACGTCCCTCATGACATTTGCCTCCCGTGCAAACATATTCAGGTAGGAGTCCACACCTTCAGGCAAGTCATTTACAAAAGATCAGGGAGAGTATTGGGCCCCAGATCAGAACACACACACAGACACAGACACCCTCGGCATTCTGCTGGGTGACCTCGACTCATTTGGAGGCTACTTACTTAGACGGGTCGTCCCTTTCCTAAATGTGTGATGTCTCTCCCTTCGTTAATATCTCCTCAATGGAAAGTCATCCACTTCATGTCCGATTATCTTTTCCCGAACCTTACCGGCCGCACTCATCACTTGAGACCAGTGTTTAGTTCAGTACCTGCTCTGGGTCTCCCTGTTTATATATAGAGATGATGTTTGCTCTTTACCCTTCTCTTGATATTTACTTTCCTCTCTCCATTGACATCTTGCGAGTAGTATACGAAACGGTCTTTTAATGGTGGCTCTCTGGATTTGATGGGCGAGGTAGAAGGTTACCAGGGTGGGAAGGTGGTGAGAGGACATATGGTGTTGCTTGCTCAGAAGGTCCTTAAGGACATATTGTGTTGCTCCAGAAGGTCCCTAAGGACATATTGTGTTGCTTGCTGCATAAGGTCCTTAAGGACATAATGTGTTGCTTGCTCCAGAAGGTCTTTAAGGACATATTGTGTTGCTTGCTCCAGAAGCTCCTTTAGGACATATGGTGTTGCTTGCTCCAGAAGGTCCTTAAGGACGTATTGTGTTGCTTGCTCCAGAAGGTCCTCCTGCATGTTCAGGCCCCGATCACACAAAATCTTTTTCACTCCATCTTTCCACCTCCAATTTGGTCTCCCTCTTCTCCTCGTTCCCTCCACCTCCGACACATATATCCTCTTGGTCAATCTTTCCTCACTCATTCTCTCCATGTGACCAAACCATTTCAAAACACCCTCTTCTGCTCTCTCAACCACGCTCTTTTTATTTCCACACATCTCTCTTACCCTTACGTTACTTACTCGATCAAACCACCTCACACCACACATTGTCCTCAAACATCTCATTTCCAGCACATCCATCCTCCTGCGCACAACTCTATCCATAGTCCACGCCTCGCAACCATACAACATTGTTGGAACCACTATTCCTTCAAACATACCCATTTTTGCTTTCCGAGATAATGTTCTCGACTTCCACACATTCTTCAAGGCTCCCAGAATTTTCGCCCCCTCCCCCACCCTATGATCCGCTTCCGCTTCCATGGTTCCATCCGCTGCCAGATCCACTCCCAGATATCTAAAACACTTCACTTCCTCCAGTTTTTCTCCATTCAAACTCACCTCCCAATTGACTTGACCCTCAACCCTACTGTACCTTATAACCTTGCTCTTATTCACATTTACTCTTAACTTTCTTCTTTCTTACACTTTACCAAACTCAGTCACCAGCTTCTGCAGTTTCTCACATGAATCAGCCACCAGCGCTGTATCATCAGCGAACAACAACTGACTCACTTCCCAAGCTCTCTCATCCCCAACAGACTTCATCCTTGCCCCTCTTTCCAAAACTTGCATTCACCTCCCTAACAACCCTATCCATAAACAAATTAAACAACCATGGAGACATCACACACCCCTGCCGCAAACCTACATTCACTGAGAACCAATCACTTTCCTCTCTTTCTACACGTACACATGCCTTACATCCTCGATAAAAACTTTTCACTGCTTCTAACAACTTGCCTCCCACACCATATATTCTTAATACCTTCCACAGAGCATCTCTATCAACTCTATCATATGCCTTCTCCAGATCCATAAATGCTACATACAAATCCATTTGCTTTTCTAAGTATTTCTCACATACATTCTTCAAAGCAAACACCTGATCCACACATCCTCTACCACTTCTGAAACCACACTACTCTTCAGAAGGTCTTGTTTTGGTGAGGTTGACTGTTAGAGATGGTGGGTTGGAATTCTGAGTGGCTGGTTTCAAGGTTGAGGATATTAAGGGAATGGTGTTGGTTTTTTGGTTCACCGCCGGGATCGTGGACAGGGGCCGCGAAAGCTAGCACGGTCCTCGGTGCAAACAAGTACCCTTTACCCTTAGAAGGGAGGCTCAGCCATGTTCCTAGGGGCCATTTCTCTCGTTTATAACTTTTCTTTTTATAAACTTAACGAAACAAAGTCCTAAATTAGGACAGCAACGAGCCCATAAAAAAGAATTGAGTGCAGTTTATTACGTAACGATGGTTTAGAAGGACAAGGGTTTTTATTTTGAATAGAATATGAAGTGGGGTTTGAAAAAATGTTAAAGAATGGCGAAGCTTAGGCTCTGATCCCTTGACGTACTGATGGAGGCATTGAAATCTCCACAGCGACGGGTGTGTTGGCCAGGTTTTTACACGTTGGGAATATATCGGGAAGGGCATGTTGTAGGGGTAGATCAGTCATATAGCATTGACTGTATGAAGGGGTCGTGGTGCTAAAAAAAAAAAAAAAAAAATACCTCTTTATCTAGGGGCGCCTGCAGTTTTAGTGTTGTGCCATACATAGTAGCAGGGACAGGACGAACGTCTTCAGAACAATGGGTTATTTGACGACACACACACACACACACACACACACACACACACACACACACACACACACACACACACACACACACACTCTCTCTCTCTCTCTCTCTCTCTCTCTCTCTCTCTCTCTCTCTCTCTCTCTCTCTCTCTCTCTCTCACACATATGATTCATCCTACCCTTTACTCGCGGTGTAAACTCAAACATAAAGTGTTCAGTAAGGTTTATATGTTTATATAACCCCAGGACTCCTTCCCTAGCTTCTCTGAGGTTCCTCCACCTTTTAAGGCTGCACTGCGTTGGGTAGGAGGGAAAGGATGGATTTCTTTGAAGCAGAGAAGATTTTTCTGACAGTTGGATGATGATACGGTACAGCCTCGCCAAACGGTTACAATCTTGTCGTATCCTCAAGCATAAGGAGTCCACATTTCCCTGCTACTGGAAGCAGTGCTTCCTTGGCTGAAGGAGATAGATAGATAGATAGAGATAGAGAGAGAGAGAGAGAGAGAGAGAGAGAGACCCTGGGTCACATCAGGAAAAGTTACTCTAGTGGGAAGAGGGCCTGGGTTGATGATAGGAAAGATGAATGAAATGGTTACTTTATGAGCAATGTACTGGGGGGAGGGAGTTTTACACTGGTGGGGCTTCATCTCTTGAAAATTGCTCGGTTTTATACAGCTTTTTAAACCGTTGTATGCTGTCCATATTTACCGCATCCTCTTTCGGTTTATGTCACACATCCACCACTCGTCATTTTGTGAAAATATTACATCTTCCTTAAGTTTCTTGCTTGACTTCATGCCATATTCTCTAGTTATCCTCTCCCAGCATCTCTCGAGGAAAGGCTTACTGTCAGTACGATTAATCTGTTGTAAGAAGTTTGAGCTTATTCGGTCTACATTCACCTTCCTTTGTTTCATGGTTGGCAAATGGAAGGCTTGTAGCCTGTTGCTCGTGTCTCTTGATTTCTGTACCATCTTTTTGCTTTCCCCTCTCGGCTTTATTAGCACTTTGTGCTCCGATAGATGCTGTAATTAAGTTTGTAACCATTTTCTAGTTCTTGCCCAACTTAGGTTATGAACAGTATACTAAATAGATACTTATACTTGACAGCGATTCTGATATTTGGATTTCCTTTTTGTTTTTTCTTAGTAGAGGGCCAACCTTCCCTTCTTTGCCCTGTCTGTCTCCTCTTGTTACATTGCACCCCTCCGGGCAGAATAGATTCGACTTCAAAGGATCAGATCCTTTGTGGATTTGGTCTCTGCCACTCCCAGACACGGTGGAAAGTTGCCTGTAGCGTAGCTGTATCCCTGAAAGTAGTCTCTAATCTCGTCAAAGAAGTTCTTTCGCCGATGAGTTTACTTTTCCCTACTGAGGGTAGCGTACCCTTGGGCCGCTGGAGCCTTTAGAGCAACCCTGGGGAACACCAGGACACTGTCATAGAAAAAGAATGATGTTCGTCGTTCACTGCATTTACATGGTCGTGGTAGGAGCAGACGAAGAAATGGTCTCGCTCGCGCCTGTTCTCTAGCTGTCGGGTGTATATTACGCTGAAACCACAGTGGCCCCATCCACATCCAGGCCCCATAGACCTGATATATCCTCAGACATTTTATTTTCAATACATTCATCCTCTTCTGTTCTTTTTCCTCCAGTGGTCCGTGCCTCTCGTCCCTACAACTGATGGGATTACTGTGCTATTAAACATCTTTGCCCTCTTAGACAGTGACCCTTCTTCACATATTCCTCTGAGTTCCCAGGACCATTGCCTCCTAGTCCGTCTTATGGCGTTCTTCATGTCCCGAGGTTCCATTCGCTCCCACGTCTACTCTCGTATCTGAAACATTTCCACATCTTCCAAGCTTTCTTCATTCAAACTATCGCTCAAAGTAACCTCTCTCTCCTTAATGCTAAACCTAAGATTCTTGTTTTTATTCACATTTACTCTCAGCAACACAAAATATATATATATATATATATATATATATATATATATATATATATATATATATATATATATATATATATTTTTTTTTTTTTTTTTTTTTTTTTTTTTTTTTCGCTGTCTCCCGCGTTTGCGAGGTAGCGCAAGGAAACAGACGAAAGAAATGGCCCAACCCACCCCCATACACATGCCTTGATTCCATCCACTGACAGCACGTCAACCCCGGTATACCACATCGCTCCAATTCACTCTATTCTTTGCCCTCCTTTCACCCTCCTGCATGTTCAGGCCCCGATCACACAAAATCTTTTTCACTCTAACTTTCCACCTCCAATTTGGTCTCCCTCTTCTCCTCGTTCCCTCCACCTCCGACACATATATCCTCTCGGTCAATCTTTCCTCACTCATTCTCTCCATGTGACCAAACCATTTCAAAACACCCTCTTCTGCTCTCTCAACCACGCTCTTTTTATTTCCACACATCTCTCTTACCCTTACGTTACTTACTCGATCAAACCACCTCACACCACACATTGTCCTCAAACATCTCATTTCCAGCACATCCATCCTCCTGCGCACAACTCTATCCATAGTCCACGCCTCGCAACCATACAACATTGTTGGAACCACTATTCCTTCAAACATACCCATTTTTGCTTTCCGAGATAATGTTCTCGACTTCCACACATTCTTCAAGGCTCTCAGAATTTTCGCCCCCTCCCCCACCCTATGATCCACTTCCGCTTCCATGGTTCCATCCGCTGCCAGATCCACTCCCAGATATCTAAAACACTTCACTTCCTCCAGTTTTTCTCCATTCAAACTCACCTCCCAATTGAATTGACCCTCAACCCTACTGTACCTAATAACCTTGCTCTTATTCACATTTACTCTTAACTTTCTTCTTTCACACACTTTACCAAACTCAGTCACCAGCTTCTGCAGTTTCTCACATGAATCAGCCACCAGCGCTGTATCATAAGCGAACAACAACTGACTCACTTCCCAAGCTCTCTCATCCCCAACAGACTTCATACTTGCCCCTCTTTCCAAAACTCTTGCATTCACCTCCCTAACAACCCCATCCATAAACAAATTAAACAACCATGGAGACATCACACACCCCTGCCGCAAACCTACATTCACTGAGAACCAATCACTTTCCTCTCTTCCTACACGTACACATGCCTTACATCCTCGATAAAAACTTTTCACTGCTTCTAACAACTTGCCTCCCACACCATATATTCTTAATACCTTCCACAGAGCATCTCTATCAACTCTATCATATGCCTTCTCCAGATCCATAAATGCTACATACAAATCCATTTGCTTTTCTAAGTATTTCTCACATACATTCTTCAAAGCAAACACCTGATCCACACATCCTCTACCACTTCTGAAACCACACTGCTCTTCCCCAATCTGATGCTCTGTACATGCCTTCACCCTCTCATTCAATACCCTCCCATATAATTTACCAGGAATACTCAACAAACTTATACCTCTGTAAATTGAGCACTCACTCTTATCCCCTTTGTCTTTGTACAATGGCACTATGCACGCATTCCGCCAATCCTCAGGCACCTCACCATGAGTCATACATACATTAAATAACCTTACCAACCAGTCAACAATACAGTCACCCCCTTTTTTAATAAATTTTAATATATTTTAATATATTTCATACTTTTTAGTAGTTTTCCTTGTTAGAGAGGTAGCGTCGGGAACAGTCGAAGAAAAGGCCTCATTTGCTCTTCTTTATCCACATTTATACCACATGGCTATACTGTACTCTATCCCATGCACGCTTCTCACTCTCCAGAATGTCCAGGTGGGAACACTCAGGAGCTGTTTCACTATTGTTTCACCTCCAGTTCGTTCTTCCGTTTTTTGTCCCCCGCTTTTCTGACAGATATATCAGTTCTGTCAACCTCTTTCATTCATTCTTTCCAAATTATTTCAGCACACTCTCTTCAGCTCTTTCAACTATTCTCGTCGTATTACTATACTTCTCTACTTCCCAGTCGTTACTTACCCGTTCAACCCTCCTCACACAACGTATTGTCCTCAAACATTTCATTTACGTCTATAGTCCATGCGTCACATCCATACACCACTTCTTTTTTTTTCCACACATTTCTCATTGCTTCCAGAAACTTCGCCCCCCTGACCCACCCTATGACCCGCCTCCGCTTCTTTGTTTCCGGTCACTGCCATGTCCGCCCCCAGAATTCAAAAACAATTCTTCCTCTCAAGTTTTCTCAGTTTATACTCAAACTAAACCAACCTTCCTCTTTCCACTGCTAAACCTCATATCCATGCCTTTATTGACATTTGCTCTAAATTTATTCCTTTCACGAAATCTCCCAAACTCAAACACCAATATGTACAGAACCTCTTCCTAATCTACCACCAGCATCAGCAAACAAAACTCTCGTGTCAGACGCCCCCACCCCTAACAGACTGCATACCTATCCATCTGTCCAAGACCCTTGCATTTACCTCCTTCGTTACCCCATTCATATATACATTCAACAGCCATGGTGACATAATACACTCCCTGTCGCAGACCCACCTTCACCAGGAACCACTCGCCTTCCTTCTTACGTACTCGACCATACGTGCATTACATTCATGATGGTAGAAACGCCCCACTGCTTCTGATATTTCCTTTTACACCGTATCTTAGTCACATGCTCCACTGTGCGTTTCAGCCATTCCTGATACATGCTGTCTCTAGATCCGTAGATGTCATATATACATCCTTCTGCTCTGTTTCGCTTTTCTTGCACACTTCAAAATAGACACCTTAACCCACCCCGCCACACCAGATGGTGTGAGTGCGTCTATGTGCCGGGCAGTTGAGTTTTAGTGCGCGGTGTCTTCTTTTGCGGTAGTTGCATCGTGGGTATAAAGGGTCTTGAGATATGTTGAAACGGTGGTCGTGGAGTTGTTGGGATGAGTGATCTCTAGAACGTAGACGGGAAGTGTTAACTCGGACTTTGTCTGGGGGAGTGTTGCTTCTGACGCATATACTTCCGGTGGGTTGAATTTTAAAGAGTGGTTGTTTATCGCTTGACGGTTATCTCATTGTTCTATATGTTTTGTGTCTGTTATGTTGGCTAGGGTTTGGGGATTAGTGAGTAAAGGATGCTGAAGTGGGAGGCAGGGTTAAGTTAGCCATTTATTTCTACTTTGGGTTAGTGGTTAGGTATGGAGTGGTTTGGGTTAGAGAGGAGTGTTATGCCGTTGCAAAGAATTGATTGCCGAGCAAGTAGATGTGGGATTGTATGGATAGGCTCTTCGTATCATTGTATAGGTGTTGAGTGTTTGTGGTTACTTGGTAGCCAGTGATTGTTTTGAGTGTGTACTATTTTCTATGTGTGGTTTGCAGTTTTGTTTTATGTGCTTTCGAGAGAGTGGAACTGAACGTGCAGGTGAGGTGTAGTTAAGAGTAGAACGGATGAATTGTTTATAGAGGATTTTAATGGATTTGTGGTGTAAGGTCATTTTGTTTGTCGCTTTTTTATGTAGAGAGTGAATATTGTGTGTCATATGTGATGCCTAGAATGGTTCGTATTTTGTTCAGTGGGAGTTATTCTCCATTCAAGGTGTTAAAGGGTGTAAGCTGAATTCGTACCTTTCTGGGGGTTAAAAGAGTGATTGAAAATTCCTGTGGCGATGCAGACATTCTGCTCTTGGTGGAGAAAGAACTGTACCATGGGGGACTCCATTGTAGAGCCCAAGTGTTTTTGAGGTGAAGCCATTGTGAATGACTGCCATGGCGACCGGCCCTGAAATCGGCCAGCCACTTTTTTATTGTTGTTGTTGTTGTTATGGGTGGCGTCACGCGTGTTGTGTGTGAGGATGTGTTGTGGCACACTCTCGAATATGATGTCTATTGTCACTAGTGCCATGCACGAGATGGAACTGTGGTTGGTTGAAGTTAGCTTGGCCTTGTGTGCGGTCATTGTGTAACATTTCTGTGGGTGAGAGTGGGATGTTTTATTTGATTATCTTGTCCATCACTTTTTTTTTTTTTAGATAGAGGTACGGTACTGTATTTGAATTGAAGCGAGTTGGGATAATATTTTCATTGGGAATGAAAGGTGGGTGGCCACTATGTCTGGGTGGACTCTGTAGGTTCGTCATGACTCCTGTTTAAGGGTGAGGTTAGTTTTTTTTTTTGTGTGTGTGTGTAGTGTCTCTTGAGTTTGTGTTGTGTTTGGGAAAAAGGGGTGTCATTGGAATGGGTCAAGAGTGCTTCATGAGTGGGTGTTGGATTGGTGCAGATCTTCTTGAGAGCATGCACCAGAACCAGAGTTGTTTGATGTTGGGTCTAGCGGCTCATTATGTTGAGGAAGGAGTGCCAATTTGCAGTTTGTTTTTCCATGATTAGGTTAGTGATGTTTACTTAAAGGTTGTCTTTGTTATCTGATCTCTGCTGAGGATGAGTGGTTTTGTCTCAGCTGGTTTATTTGTTTCGTGAGATGTTTAACTTATGGGGAGAAGTTTAGGTGCTTTTACATAGCTTCTTTTGTTTTTGAATATTTGAAGCGTGAGATAGCATAACTATGGATGGGAAGTCATCTGTGGCGAAGTTTTGAAGCTTTGTTCCTGTGTGAAGGCTTAGCCCTTATATTTTCCTGTAGTTTGTGTCAGTCTTTCAGATGGCTGTATGGGTTGTGTGGCCTAGGTGGAGGGTTATTAGGATGACCAGGTGGTCAGAAGACGGTTCATGTAGCGTGCCCGGGTCAGTTCGTGTTTTGTAGGGTTAGTCAGCAGGTGACCCGTGGCGAGGTTGGTTGCTGAAGGTGATGGGTTGTGAATGTGACTGGCTGTTTGCTGTAGGTTTATGAGTTGCTTACCTTGAATTTTTGGGTGTGAGTGCTGCTGCGCCCAGCAAGCGGCATCGTGGGTATTGGAATCTCCCACATTGTTGGTCGCGTTGGTCTGGTTTTGTCGCTGGGGAGTTAATCTAGAGGGGCATGTGAAGGAAGGAGGTTTATAGGTGTGTGTTTACTGCGTTTGAGTTCGTTCCGTGAAGTTTGAGTATGGACATGGATGTTAAGGTGGTGTCATTCTTCGTGAACTGCTTTGTATTGTCATTGGTGATTGAGAGTGATGCGGTATGGAGGACAAGTGTTACGAGTCTCACCTCGTTGTCCTGGTTGCGCATTGTAGATGAAGGATTTGGGTATGAATCTAGTTTCTTGGATGAGTGGTATGCGGATGTGTTTTCGGAGATGGTCGAGTATTTCTGTGTAAGTGTGTATCTTATGCCATTGGTGTTGACTTCAATATGTTTAGTTTGTCATTGACGCTATGGGAGAAAAACTTCCCCACGTATTTCCTGCCTGTTATGTAAGACTACCACGGACGGAACTAGGGGTCTGTAAACCTTCCCTTGCTTATATTTTAATTCCTAAAAGTTGGAACTGAAGGATCGAAGTAAGGAGTGCTGATTCTCCTTGAAGGCTAAGGCTAGGGGTGTCTGGATGCGTGTGGATGGAAGCAAGACGAGAATAAGGGATGGATAGGTAGTATGTCTGGGAGTAATTTGTTCTTTGTCGCTTTAAGTGGAACAAAGCCGAAGATGAATGTCTCATGGGTAGTAAAGTCGGGGGTAAGTGTGAGGGTAAACGCAGAGGAAGGGTTAGCACTTCTACTGAAGGAGGGGTTGTGGGAGTGTGTGAAAGAGAATAAGGAATTGAGCCTCACATTGATGTGGTTAAATATGATAGTTGATTATAAGAGGTGGATGATTATTAGTCCTTATGCATCAGAAAATCAGAGGACTTGAAAAAAAGAGGCGAGTGTTTGATATTTTATGCGTCTATGTGTAGA
Organism: Panulirus ornatus; assembly: GCF_036320965.1. NCBI lineage: Eukaryota > Metazoa > Arthropoda > Malacostraca > Decapoda > Palinuridae > Panulirus > Panulirus ornatus. The sequence continues at coordinate 6,004,616 of NC_092287.1, forward strand.
GAGAACATGGCGGTTGGATACTTAGTGCTTGGTGTCTTTCTTATTGTAGTTGCATCTTGGACATCAACAGTCTTTGGGATATGTTGAAACGGTGTTCGCAGTGGCTTAGTGATTTTATTAATACCTCGCCGTTTCCTACGTCAACCCGGTAATGTTAGGAAGAGGCTTCGAAGATATGATAGGACCTCATTCGCTTACCTCCACTCTCATCTATAATTTTTTTCTTTTTTTAAACCAGACCCCACGCGTCTTTCCGTGGTTTTCCCCAACAGTTTCATATGCATTAGCTCTGCCCATTGAAAGCACGTTGTCCCGTCTTGACTCCAGTTCACTCGGTTCCATGCACATTTGACATCCTCATGCATGTCCTGGCCCCCAAATCTTTAAAGAATTTTCTTTTCATCATTCCACCTCCCTGTTTTCCTCCTTTTCCTTGTTCACTCCACCTTTGACACTTATATCCCGTATTCATCTTCCCCTTATGTCCGAAATGTTTCAGCACACCTTCAGCTCTCACACATTATCCACCTTTCTTAATCAGTCATATCTTCGATTAACCCTCCTTACATCACATATCCTCACATTACATTTCCAACAAATTCATCGTGTTCTTTAGCACGCCTCGAGACATACAGCATCTTTTCCTCTAAAGACAGTGACCTCTCTTTCGGCCTTTACCCCCTTACCCACCATATGGTTTACTTCCGCTCCTATAGTTCCATTTTCTGCCATATCGACTTTCATTTTTGTAAAACAGTCCACTTCCATCAGGTTCTTTCCATTCGAACTCGCATTCTCTCCACTGCTAAACTTTTAACCTTGCTTTTTATTCACATTTATGCTCAGGTCTCCATACACACTTCCAAAATTAAGAACCTCAATTTCTTCAGTTTCTCGAATTTACCACCCGCGCGCATAATATATATATATATATATATATATATATATATATATATATATATATATATATATATATATATATATATATATATATATATAGGGGCATGTATGCACTCTGTAAGTGGATGACAGGGCCTGGGAAGTAAGTCTGTTGTTTGTTGGTGTCTGAGCTGGGAAGAGTGTGTGAAAGTAGGAAGTTGAGAGCAAATGTAAATGAAACAATGCTGTTTAGCAGCGTTAAGTGACTTGTTTGGTGAGGCGTGAGTTTGATTGGAGAAAACTTGGAGGAAGTGGTGTTTCAGATACCTGGGAGTGGACACGACAGCGAATGGAAGCGGAAGTGAGTCGTAGGGTGGGTGAGGGGTCGATGATTCTGGGAGCGCTGAAGAATGTGACGAAACAGAGATCGTTATTTGGGAGGGCACAGATAGGTAGTTTGAAGGTATAGTAGCCCCAACAGTATTATATGGATGCGAAGCATGGGCTATAGATTAGGACGTAGGGAGGAGGTTGGATATGTTTGCATGAGGTGTTTTGATCGAGTAGATAATGAAAGGGTAGTAGAGAGAGGTGGTAATATAACGTGGATAAGAGAGCTAAAGAGGGTGTGCTGAAATTGGACATATGGAGAGAATGAGAGGAAAGGTTGATAGAGAGGATATATGTGTCAGAAGTGGAGGGAACTGGGAGAAAGGGGAGACCAGATTGGAGATAAAGGGATGGAGTGAAAAATAAATTTTGAGGGATCGGGACCTGAACATGCAGGAGGGTAAAAGGCGTGCTCGGGATAGCGCGAAATAGAACGATGAGGTGTTCTGGGTTTGACGTGCTCGTGCTGTCCTTAGAGTGAACTAGGGCATGTGAAGCGTCCGAGGTAAACCATGAAAAGTTTTAGGGCCTGGTTTTGTGTGTGTGTGTGTGTATATATATATATATATATATATATATATATATATATATATATATATATATATATATATATATATATATATATATATATAATTTCATCGCCGTTTCCCGAGTTAACGAGGGATCACCTGGAACAGACGAAAAATGGGCATTATTCGCTCTCATCCAGTTTTTAGCTGTCGTGTACTGCACCAAAACCGCTGTCACCTATCCACAGCCAGGCCTCACCGACCTTTACGTGGTTTCCTCTGGCTGCTTCATATGCCCCAATTCAGTCCAGAGGCAGCACGTCGCCCCTTGTGTATCAAATCGCTCCAATTTGCTTTATCTCCGACGCGCCTTTCACCCACATGCATGTTCAGCCCTCAAGACCTTAAAGTCTTTTCCACTCCATCCTTACATGTCCAGTTTGGTTTCCCCCCCTGTTGACCCCTCCACTTTTGACGTCCATGCTCTTTGTCTTTCTCATTCTCTCCACACGTCCAGACCATTTCAGCACGCCGCTTCAGCTCTCTCAACCAAACTCCTTTTATAACCACACTATTCTCGTACCCATATAATACTTATTGTATGAACCTTCTTCATACAACATATTGTCCACAAGCATTTCTTTTAAAACGCATCCATCCATCCCTTTCCGTACATTCTCATCTATAGCACATGCGTCGCTTCCATACAGCATCAGGGAGACTAATATACCTTCAAACAGACCCATTTTCGGCCTCCCTGATAGGGTTCTCGTTTTCCAAACATTTTTCAGCGCTTTCAGAACCTTCGCCACTTCACACCGCAGCTGATCTGTCACTTTCCACTGCTATACCTAATAACCTTTATTGTATTCACGTTTTCTCTCTTGCTTTCTTCTTTGACATACTCTCATAACTCACAGACTCTCACTCTTTCAAAACACAAAAATTCAGGTACTAACAATTGCAGTTTCTCACTCGAATCTGTCACCAGCACCTTTTCATCAGGAAACATCAACTGACTTGCCTCATGAGCTCCCTCACCCTCAACAGCCTTTAAAGCTGCTGCTCTTTCAAAGACCCTTGCATTTGCCTCCTTCACATCGCTATTCGTAAACAAATTAAACAGCCTTTCACAAACCTATCTTTACATGGAACCACTCGCCTTCCGCACTACCTACTTGCACAAATGTTTTATTCTCATGATAAAACTCTTCACTCCTTTCGATATCTTTTCCTCCCACACATATATTCGCAAAACCTCTCTCGAGGCATCTATCATATGTTTTCTTCGGATACGTAGATACTACATACAAGTCCAGCTGTTTCGATCACCCGCATTTGTGTCCCTTTCGTTGATACGTTAGCATTATACAGGCATTGTGTACCTCACCATGATACACACCTTTAAAATCCCAACCAGTCAACTGCACAGCCACCTCCTTAAGTCTTCAGAAATTCAACTGCAGTATCATCCACTTCACCTGCTTTGCCACTTTTGATCTTACACAAGGTTCTCACTGCCTCTTATCTCTCCACCGCACCACTTGCCATGAGTCACTTCGCATGCCGCCCCAACCCAGTCATCCTACAACTGCCATTTAAGAATCCTTCATAGTGCTCCTTCCATTTCCTCTTCACCAATTTTGTGCTTGTTATCACCTCCTCATTCTTTTCCTTCTGATGTTCTCATATCTTTTTTTGCACGTTTAATTTCCAAAACACTTTCATATTCACCCTGAAGTTTGTTGGTACTCGCTCACCCCCAGCTCGGCTTGTCCCTCAGACCTTCCTTTTGACCTCCTGCCGCTTTCTCTTGTACATTTCTCACTCGGTCACAGTCCTTCCTTGTACGTAAGTGACTCGCATATAGCTCTCTTATCTCATTCACCAGCAACTTAGGTTCGTCTCTCACAACCCTGTCTCGTTTGCCCACCTCCAACGTTCTGCATGCCACACACGCTTCTCTCGCACGTCAGCACTGCTTCCCTTAGCTCCTCCCGTTCCTCACCCACAACTAGCTTCATGTACTCTTACCTTTTGCCATTCTGCTCTCATGGTATCTCGTCACACAAGCCTCTTTTCCAAGCTCATTTGCTTTCACCGCCCTCATATCGATAACCCACATATCTCTTTTTTTCCGAAAACCTCTACGAATTTTCTCCCTCACTTCCAGTAGGTAATGATCAGACATCCCACCAGCTGCCCTTCTCAGCACATTTCGCATCCCGAAGTCTCTGTCTCTCTCTTGTACGCCTATTAGTTATTATGGAATCTTATCTTTTCTACTCGCTTATACTTGTGTATGCCCTTCTTCTAAACCTGGTATTACCAGTTACTTTTTTTTTTTTTTTTAGCACAATTCCACTACTTGTCGACCATTTTCATTCCCCTCACTCAGTAGCCCATTCCTCCAACTCCACAGGCTGTGCACCATTCACCTTGCTCAATATCCCCCCCTATTGTGCCATGAACTTCCTTATCACCTGTTTTTGCACTGGTCACTTATCACTAACACTAGGTCCCTCAAAAGTCTGGTCTTTCTTCGTCAGACTTCTCGTGACCAGGTGCATGAGGACTGATAATAATTCATTTTTACCCACGTCATTGTGTGGAGTTCACTTCCTTCCACCTTCACACATCAACTCCTTCTTCAGTGTGAGTGCTCCCTCGTCCTTACCCACCCTGCCCCTGCACTCACTCTGACCCTTACCTTACCCCTTAGACATTTCTGAACCGTTCTTCCCCCTTTATGTGACTCAGAGCTAGAACATTCAGGTTCCTTTCCTCAAACACTCTACCTCTCTCTCCTTCTCATCCTTCGTTACATATGTAAACGCATTGACACATCTCAGACTGAGCCTTTGAGGAGGAGCAGCAATCCACGCTTGGCTCCTCTTCCTGTCTCAACCCTCGGTATTGAAATACAAGAAGGGGAGGGTTTCCAGCATTCTGCTCCTCCTCCTCCCCTGTTCCATTCTTTGACACGTAGTGAATACGTGGGAAGTGTTCTTTTTCCCCAATCCTGAGGGATTGTGTGTGTGTGTGTGTGTGTGTGTGTGTGTGTGTGTGTGTGTGTGTGTGTGTGATTATCCCAGGACCACTTTCTGTAAGAATCCTGGTGTTACCCAGGACCTTTTCTGAAAGCCCCTCTTGCTTAAATCTGCGCTTCTTCCCGTGGCAGGGAAATGTAGTCTCTATTGGGGTGAGTTCATTAATGAGACTGCACCACTAGTAATACCGCCTCGCCAAAGGTGACATTTTATCCGCGGTATAACCTGTCGAAAGTGGAGTCCAGTCAAATCCAACACACACACACACACACACACACACACACACACACACACACACACACACACACACACACAGTTTTTTCGCTTGTGTGTTACTGGACTCCCATCTGGTCGAGATTACACCGCGAGTGAAAAGTGACTCTATCACTGTAAGCACAAGTCTTGTCAAAGAACTTCTCCCTCCAGAGGAGTCTAAAGTCCCCTTCTGCTGGAAGTAGTGTTTGTAACCACCTGTTTGCAGCTTTCCGGAAGGATTTTTTTTTTTTTTTTACACGTAGAACCCCTCTGTCTTGAACATTCTTTTTTTTTTTTACCGTACAGTCTCTTACATTCATGTTTGCTGTTTGCAGTAACCATGCCCTTAGTCAGTCTGATCTGTTTCTTTATCATGTCTCAGACCAACTCTTTCGTCTGTATGGGTTCCTTTTCAAGCTGATGCAGTCCTCCTCGCTTGTCACTTCCCTCATGACTTGTACATCGTATGTAAACGTATTTAGGTAGGAATCCATCCCTTTAACTCATTTACTAAGAGCCAGAAGAGTGGTGGTTCCCAGAACCGAACCCCGTGTGCGTCTCTGATTACTATTTTCGTGTTACTGGGAGATAGTATTACTTTCGTGTTGACCCGTCTCGTAACCTTGTGTGTGTACCTTGTTTTTTTCGTCGTATGTACTTACACACACACACACACACACACACACACACACACACACACACACACACACACACACACACACTGGTTAAGGCAGGCAACCATTTATCCACCAGCCCCGGGGTGAGGATAAACACCAGGCAGCAGGGTTGGGTGTAGCCCGATTGCCACGCTGAGGATTTGTGTGTGTGTGTGTGTGTGTGTGTGTGTGTGTGTGTGTGTGTGTGTGTGTGTGTGTGTGTGTGTGTGTGTAATTACCTGTATGTATCGTATGGGGAGGGAGTTTTATGCTCGTGGGGCTATATCTCTTGCGTACAACTTCCTGAATTTATGTATGCTTTGCATATGTAATTCCCTCTTTGTACTGTATGGCGTGGTGTTTTGACACTCTTGTTGCCCTATCTCTTGAACATTCTCTCCTGTCTTATAACTACATAGATATGTATGTATGTGATTCATTCTGTGGGGAGCTAGCTGTACATTCGTTGGGCCCATCTCTTGAGCATTCTCTAGTACTGTCATACATACAACCTCTTACATTTATGAATGCTGGCTTATTCATCCGCCTCTCGTACTCTATAAATTTCTTTACATTTTATAAGGTTCTTCCTGAGTTGCATGTTATGGTTGTTTGGTTGCTCTGTCCCTACATCTCTCGAAGACTGTTAGCAGCTGTTCGTATCATCGATCTTTTCCTAAGACTTTCAAATTAAGTCACCCATCCCTGTTCTCTCGTCCAAATGGGAAAATGAAAAAGCCTACCCCCTTACCTTCTGACTTACCTCTCGTCATTCCGGTACCATCTCTGTAACCCTTTTCTGGACTTCCTCTTTTAGATCTTTGTGTTTTTTTTTTTTTTTTTTTTTTTTTTTTTTTTTTTTTTTTTTTGCTGCTGCTGCATTGACCCATCTTGAGAAGGATATTGTAGTTTTGCCTCTCAGTAGGATACGAAGGGCGTGCTCAATAGTTCCATATCCATATAATCGGAGGGCAAATATGATCTGCCGGAACAGTTTGTCACCTTTACTGTTGTCTTACCGTCCGATTTTGGCGTCAGGTTAGGGAAGATGTTGATTACCAGGTCCTCCTCTCGTATAAAATCGTGAAGCGTATTCCCCGCTGGATCATAATCCGTGTTGAGCTCTTCTTTCACGTGGACCCATCCCCAGTACCTTTCATATGCTTGGGTTGAATTTCATCCGTCGTGTATCAGACCAACTTCGGAGGGTGTGAAGTTCCTCTGTGTGTGTGTGTGTGTGTGTGTGTGTGTGTGTGTGCGTGCGTGTGTGTGCGTGCGAGCGCACTTGTGGTTACACTGTGAGAAAAAATCACCATCAAGATATGTATGGCATGCAGAAGATGGGATGTGGGAAAATGGAGAAGGGCAGTGAGTGGTCGATGACGAAGTTGCTTGTGAAGGAGAATGGGTATTTAAAGTATATAGGAAGAACTACGAATGATCGGGAAATGTACAAAAGAAAACGGCAGGAGGGTTAAATCTATCCACTCAAGCCGCCTTTTCCTATTTCATTTTACGCAAGTTTTTCACCATCTCTTCTCTCTTCACCAAACCACTTTCCAGGACTCGCACTTCGCATAACTCTTCTACCCTAACACCCTACATCTGCCACCCTGTCATCAAACACGTTCTGTAGCCCTTAAGAATACTCACTTCATCTGTCTCTCATCTCATCACTCCCTATTGCCACATCTCCAGTTGCCACCTTTACAGATGTCTCCATTTCTCCTGTTTTTCTCTCGCTGTGAACCTTCTTCAAAAAAAAAAAATCTTGAAGTTTACTAATACTCGTTCATCTCAACTCTCATTTGCCCTCTTTTTCAACCCTTGCACCTTCCTCTTGACCTCTTTGTCACTTTCTCTTGTATATCTCCCAAACAGTGGCACTCGTTACCTGTAAGTACCGCCCATACACCTCACCTTTCTCTTTCACAAGCAACCTACCTTCATCCCACCACTCGTTACCTTTTCTCACCTGCTTGATTCTTACGTTTCGCATGCCACACACTTCTCTCGCTTATGCCAGCAGTGCTTCCGTAATTACCTTCTGTTCCCACACCCACTTTCCTAGCCTCGTTTAATTTCTCCTTTTTCACATTCTGCACTCAAGTCTATTTTGCTGTTCTCAAACACTTCGGTCTTTATCATCTTTCTTCTCATAGCCAGGTGCATAAGCACTAATAATTACCCGTCTCTCGCAGTTCACATTCAGTTGTACCTACGTCAGTGTGGGGCTCACTTCCTTACAAACATTGACATATTCCCCAAACTCCTGCTTCAACAGTATTGTTACCCTTTCCTTAGCTTTTGCCTTTTACCAACTTCAGATTTTACTCTTTAAAACATTCCTTGACCATTCTTCCCCTTTCCCCCTTTTGTTTCTCTCAGAATCATACTTATTTTCCCCTCATCGGTATTATCAACAAACAAGGTAAATACCCTCAGATCACTAACTGGCAAAAGATTTGAGCAAGGACTAGAATTCCACTTCCTTTACAAACAGTTCATCTGTTTCACTTTCAGCTATGCCTCATCCACCCTCTTAAAAGCAAATATAGATAGAAGTCACACAAAATAGTGCATTTACAGTTATCATTGAATGCCTAGCACCCGTAAACATCCAGGCCCTGCAGGACTTTCCCTGGTTTACCCCGGACGTTTCCCATGCCCTGGTTCAGTCCATTGACAGCACGTGCACGCCTTTCACCCTCTTGCATGTTCTGGCCCCGATCGCTCAAAAAAAATTTCACTCCAACTTTCCGTCTCCAAAAATTTGATCTTCCCTATTTCCTTGTACCCTTCACTTCTTACACGCAAATCCTCTTAACCTTCGCCTCTCCCATTCTGTGACTCGCAGCCACTTTCATGGTTCCATTCGCTGTCATGTCCATTCCCAGGTACTTAAGACTCCTCACTTCCTCCAAATTTTCATCAATGAAACTCACACCTCAACCAACCTTTCCCTCAACCTTGATGAACCTTAATAACCTTCCCTTTATTTATATCTACTCTCAACTTTCTCCTTCCATATACTCCTACAAACTCAAGTCACCAGCTTCTACAGTTTCTCACTCGAATCTTGACACCACTGCTCTCCCTCTCTCTCATATATATATATATATATATATATATATATATATATATATATATATATATATATATATATATATATATCCTAGCATTAGCCACGTCCCCATTTTGTCCACCAACTCCCAGGGGTGGATGAACAGTGGGTTGACTGTAGACTGACTGCCGCAACCAGAAATCGAACTCTGGGCGACCCGTGAATACGTCACGGTCAGAAACGCTAACCACTACCGCACGGAATACCATGACCCCGCTATACTTCGTTCCAGTTCACCCTGTCCCGTACATGTCTTTCACCCCCTTGCATGTTCAGTTCCCTTTTTTCAACAGTTTGGTCCCCTCCACTTCAGACACATATCCTCCTTATCACCCTCTCCTCACTCTCTCTCTCTGTAAGTCGAAACCATTTCAGCACAGCCTCCTTCAGCTCTTTCAACCACACACACACCACTGATACCTCTCTCTTACCCCTTTTATTGCTTACTCGGTCGAACCACCTCTCACCACAAATTGTCCTTTAACATTTGATTTACAGTGCTACCACCCTCCTCAGCACAGCCGTATCTGTATAGTCCAAGCCTCACTTCCATACAACATGGCTCTCTCTCTCTCTCTCTCTCTCTCTCTCTCTCTCTCTCTCTCTCTCTCTCTCTCTCTCTCCTCTCTCTCTCTCTCTCTCTCTCTCTCTCTCTCTCTCTCTCTCTCTCTCTCTCTCTCTCTCTGTGCTTGCTCAAGCTTACACCTGAAGTGGAAATGCACCTTTTGCAGGGCTTTGTCACTCCACAGGAATCTACATTTCCAAGGTACTTGTATTGCAACCTTGGGCTGCATGAGCATGTAAAAGTGTAATAGGTAATAATGGAACGCTTTCATATATATATGTATTAATACTTAGTCGCTGTCTCCCGCGTTAGTGAGGTAGCGCAAGGAAACAGACGAAAGAATGGCCCAACCCACCCACATACACATGCATATATATATATATATATATATATATATATATATATATATATATATATATATATATATATATGACTCCTCTTGTACGAGGTTATAGCTTTAGCGAGACTGTATCAGTAGGAGTACAGTTTCATCAAAGAACTTCTCACAGCTGAGGAGTCTTTGTTATTTTGCCGACACCTGAAGTAGCCAAACCTTTAGCTGGAAGTGGGTCCGGAAAGAAGGAAGGTCCTGGGGAAACTCCTGGAACCATTCTTAGAAAGGGATTCAGGAGGATTTACGAGTCAGTTGATGAATATGTATTTATATGGATTTGAATATGTACCTAGTTACCTAGTTGTGCTGTAGATAGATGGAGTGTTACTCGTGTGGGTCTTAAACATTCTGTATTTTTATCCAAAAGAAAAAAAATATTAAATTTTTTTTCCTGCAGTGTGCATTATGTACGTACGTGATTAGCATCTGTTTATGAATGTGTTTAAATTTAATTTTCTCCATGACGGTTCCCTTTTTTTAATGGCTGCTTATGGTGTCTTACTTAGGCCTTCCTCCTGGGATCTCGGCACTGCCGGGCCCTTCCATGTCACAAGGTGCTGCTAGTCAAGATGCCAGCCAAGGTATGTACCATTTGCTCACTCTCATGGCTCTTACTTTGGCACATCACAGTCTCACACCCTCCCCCCCACTTGAACTTGACTGTGAATTGGCCCTGTTTGGCTCCTTGGTTGTCTACACGTTTTTCAAAGATGTACTCTTTGAGAAATGTAGATTTTATTATTTTTTTTATACATTTTTGTTTGTAATTGATAAAGAACAAAATTAGTAAGAATGTTTTAAATGGTCACGCATTTGTTAGCTGAAATTAAAAGACTGTGAAGTTCCAGTGGAATGATTGAAAACCAGATGATGAATATGAGAAAAGCATTTCTTGTAGCCTTCAGAATACAATGTTGTCATGAATACTTATTTGAGTCAGTCTGTGTATGGTTTTCAGTCATTCCTAATTATGATAGAATAAGTAATAGTAAATGGGCATAATTAACAAGATAAATCTCCTCTGCAAATCATTTCATTTCTTTCTTTGAGAAAGCTTAAAGTTATTGATGCATTGCTCTACAGTCTCCAGTATCTCCACTTTCGAGACATGTTATTTTGCCCCTTTACTGCTCTTTCAATTGAGTGCTTGATTATTTAATGATACGAATTGAATATTGTGTGTGAATATTCAGTTCTTATTTTTATTGTTTATTGATGTAGATTCCGAAATGGCCCAATCATCTCTGTCTTGCATAGATTAGGATGTAGTATTTTTGGTGGTCATTGTCATTGTTCTTCTTCTTGCCCTCATTTGTTATTTCTTAAAAGAAAATATTTGGGGCTAGCAATTTGTCCTTTTTATATACCACTGTGGATTAGGGTTGTATTGACTTATAGTAGCTCTTTTCTTCTCTTGGGAACCCTGTGGTCTATGTTTTTGTTGCATATATACTGGTTGGGCCATTACCAAACACCAGTGTCTCTTTTATTACATTATTTGGAACTTGTCATGCAGTAGTTACACTGAAGCTTAACCTCATATGGTGTTTGGCTTGTAGTATCCATTTGATTATGAATTAACAATATATTTAAGAAGAGAGAAGTAATATCTCAAGACATGAGGTAATGCTTCTTCTGCAACTGCCTTAAAACAGTGAGTTCTGTTAGTACTATATATATATATACATATGTATATATAAATATATCTATATATCTATATATGTATATGTATATGTCTATTTTTTTTTCCTGAGGAAAATTTTTTTATTTGGACATTGTGTAAAGTTGAGAATTTTAGAGAGTCCACATGTGTGTGAATATGAATGAAGGGATCTTTTTTTAAATAGCCTGATGATTACTAGAATATACAACTCTTGCTGTTTTAATGAGCAGGTAGGTGAATGGCAGTTGCACCTGTGTAGAGTGAACTGTGACACAAGTAACACCAATCCCGAAACTGTCATTTGCAAAAGCAAAAAAAATAAATATATATAAAAAAATAAATATATAAAAAAGATAAAAACCCTGACATGCAAAAGTATCATATATTATGGACAGAAGTTTTCACCCTGAGTCTCTTATGTGCCTCCTGCAGGATTCGTATGTCTAGCAAATATCATGAAGGAAAGTAACAAAAAAAAAAGTATATATATATATATGATGAATTCAAACAAAAGTCAAAAAAAAATCTATATATATATGAAACCAGGCTTTATTTAGCCTTCTTGGAGCTTCTTGCGATTAAAGCTAACACAAGTACCACAGACTGGTGAGGGGAACTCAATGACATTATTACACATAATTGTGCTATAAGGCCATGTTGTTGGAGGTCAGACTCTGATTGCCGGTTTTTCCTACCGTTTCAGGAGGGATCAAAGTGCGCTTCAATCGGCCTTACAGTTGTACAGTGTGTGACTTTAGCACGTTTTGCCGCCGCTCATTCTCCAAACACCTCCTAGAGACACATCCGGCCATCAAAGTCTGTGACATGATCAAGAAAAAGAAGTCATAAAGAGAAAGTGATTTCACATATTATTATCAATAATTTTTCATTATTTTTTTACTACTGCTACTACTACTACTACTACCTTTATTATTATTATTATCATTATTATTATTATTATTTTTTATGGGGAAGAAAGATGGAAAGAGTGAAAGTGTTCGTTGTATTACCTGAATTAAGTGAAACATTTGTCCAGCGTTGCTAAAGTTACAGTAATAACTGAACGCTTTACGATGCAGATGTGAATAGCATTGAGCTATGAGTAAACAAGTGCCCACTTAAAACACTTCGTGAAGTTCTCGTCTGGAGCGTTTGACCTCCAATGGTGCTTTATATCTTGACAATTTGCAATCTAATTTCCTAGTCAGAAATGACATGTAAGGATATCTATCCTGTAATGTAATTGTACCCGCAATAATTCTCTTTGTACTGTATTAATGTTATGCTACAGTCCTGTAAGATTTGTCAATTAAATGGATGAAGCCATATTGTGTTTCATTCAGATTAAACTTTCCATACTGTGGTTGCTGTGTCCTAAAAGCTGGCCTGTATAAAATTCTAAGTGGGATGTTTTCACTCTTGCAGGGCCCAGCCTGGCCTCAGACGATTCAAGCCAGTATTGCCCATATTGTGGTAAAGTAATCAGGCACCGTAGTAACCTGCGAAAACACATAGCCGACATGCACTCTGGAATATACTACCAGTTCAGATGCATGGTGTGTGCCAAAGTGTTCCGCACCAAGAACTCGATGTTGACGCACACCTATAGGCAACACCCAGGCATAAAGGTGAAGGGTAACAATCATACTAGCACCCCCACAGCAGCAGCTACCATTTACCATCACACTCCATCCACCTCCAACAGTCATTAAGAGCCCCCTTGTCTTCTCTGTTACAGGAAGGCTAAACATTGGGTTCGTTGTGTGTAGCTTCTGTAAGAAAACCTTCTCGTGCATTAGCAGCCTGCGCACGCACATCCGAGACATCCATGACAATAGTGGCCCGTATTGGTGCCCCCACTGCAACAAACCCTCAAAGAGTCAGTCGGGATTAAGAATGCACATCCAGAGACACCATCGTAACTAAACCAGCATCAACCATCTGCAAGACTAAGAAGGCCTTTGGTCTCTTTCCAGGCCGTGTCGTATCCTCGGGCCTGCCTTGTCCTCACTGTTGGAAACTATTCTCCTGCGCAGGTAGCCTGCGCATCCACATCAGGGACATACACACTGCAAGTGGCCCTGTCTGGTGCCCCATGTGCAACAAGCCGGCCAAAAATAAGAATGCATTGAGGGTGCACATTCACAGGAATCACAGGCGTTGTGATAACCAGTGATTTGTAGTCTGTGGACATGGGGTGGAATAGTAGTGATAGCTTGTGATAGCTGAATGTAGCAGAGCACTGTATAATTGTTGCTTCTAGTCGTGATATATGTGTGCAGTAGTGCTGAGACAGAAGATTGCAGGCTTTAGACTGTGAAGTTATGTGTCTGAAACACAGGTCCCTTCAGCAGTGTCTTCTCGTTTTGCAGGCCGGCCTCCACCATCATCAAATGTCAGTGAGCAACTTCAGTCAGTGGTCCCACAATGTCCGCAGTGTGGCAAAGTATTCTCATGTGTATCCAATGTACGTGTACATATACGTGATGTGCACGGTACGGACGGGCCCTATATCTGCCATCTATGCAACAAGCTCTCTAAGAGTGTAAATGGACTGCGCGTACACATGCATCGCAATCATAGACACCTCCAGCACCCACTCCTTCCCCATCTTCCTACTCCTTCACAACCTCTACATTAAGATTTCCGTCTCTTTCCAGGCAGGGCCAGCTCCTATATGGGCTTACTTCATTGTCCATACTGTGGCAAAACGTACACGTCCATTGGCAATCTCCGGGTGCACTTTAAAGATGCACATCTCAACTATGGGCCCTTCCCATGTTCCATGTGCGATAAAGTGTCAAGAACCCGGTCGGGCCTGAGGATGCACATACAAAGGCACCACCGCAACAAAGTCAACTGACGGCACCTCACTCAGGATGCAGTAGGATTGGCCAGTGCCATGCTTGCAAATCGTGTCCACTAAGTGCTTATTAAGCTGACAGTGAGAGTTAGATGTATGCATGAAATGGTGCTTTTAGGATGGAACACAGAATTGTTTATTTGCGCTTGATGAGGAAATCACAAGCTCGTATCCTCAGATTATCTCAACTGCTAAAAGATTTAATTTTTTATTTTTGTATGATACTTCCTGTGTATTTTTGAAATGGGTCTTGGCACAGTGATAAGAATGAGTGAACACCAAGGCCTTGTGAATTTGGATGTAGGGTGAATATAATGTATGTGGTTGTTGGTGATGTTGAGTCCATAAGTGGCTTATAAGGAGTCTATAATGAAGGGTAAACAAGAGGTCCTCTGAGCTTGGTATACGGGTGAAAGCTAAAGCCGGCCTCATTGTCAATGCCTTGTGCTAGAGCTGGTCCCTCTCTCTTGTAAGGCAGTGACACTGTGTAAGAAATGTCATTATTTGTAGTTTTGAGCTTTTTTGTCTTGTATGGCTTCTTGTTTGGCTATAAACTTTGAAGTTGGAGTATATAGCCATAATGAAACCTTCAACAGCTGTGGGTCCGACAAGTTTGATTAAGCTTTTCTAAGAGGTTGGTGGCAAGTGTCAGGGCACAGTAGAGTGAGAGCATGTTGCCAGTAAGTCACGGGACTGTAGACTTTTGTAGTCCACTTGCCTGCTGCCTGACTTGCCTGCATCTTACTTTGCATGCCCTCACATGATGCTACTCCTGTCATAGCAGTAGATAGTAAAGGTTGTTGTTTTGTCATTACAGGTTTGTGCTTTTTCCCCCTGGTCCGTGAACGCAGGCAGATCCGGTATGAATGCTCAGTTTGTGGTCGTACATTCAGTAATGTGTACAATCTGAAGGTCCACATGCGGGACCAGCACTCAGGCCTTGGCAGTGCCAAGTGCGAGATATGTGGCCTATCTTTCAAAAATCTGAGTACACTTCGAGTGCACAAGAGTAACTACCACCGCAAACCGGCCAGCAAGACCAACCCTTCTACCTCTGCTACCACCACACAGGCACTGGATGACCCGCGCCTGCACGCCTGACCGTGCAGCAGTAACCCCTGTGGTGTCTCATTACAGGCTCCGTGGGCAGCACAATCCCCCTGGCCCCTGTCATCCCTGGTGGTGGCCGGGATGGCTGCGGTGACAACAGCGGCCTTGACTGTGTAGGGTCGTGGCAGCCAAGGATAGTTGCAGAACCCACCTGCTGGTCCAGACCACATGGATCCAAGTTCGCATGCGAGCTGTGTGGGAAGGAGTTCACTCGCAGGTACTCTGTAAAGGTGCACCAGCGCGACTCCCACTTCACTCGACCTGATACAGTGTTCAAGTGTAGAGAATGTGGTCGTACTGCTGCGACACAGAAAGCTCTCAAAATGCATGTACACCGTTACCATCGAAGTATACATCTGTAACAGGATGAAACTTAGGAGCCAACCAGCACTTTGAATGGCTCTGTGGTGCCATTACTTGGCTAGCTGTAGACTATAGGTTGTGTAGCTGGGTCATCCAGAAATAGTTGAGCGTGGTAGTAACACACACCACTGTCGTTTTTCAGGCTACGAGTGGCTGAGTGGGGATCTCAGGGAGTCTCGCCCCAGATTTCCTTGTGAGCTTTGTGGGAAAGGCTTCACTCGTAGATACAACCTTAAAGTACACCAGCAGGACGTCCACTTTAATCCCATACAAATGGCATTTTATTGTACGCTGTGTGGCAAACAAACCACCAGCAAAAATGGTCTCAGGCAACACCTTCTCAAGTACCACCCCAAACACTGACAGAGAATGGCCCCTTGGGGTCTATACATTTCCTGCAGTATTAACGCCTCAATTTATCACCTCATTTGGAGATGCTATGCATCCCAGAATCATATCTACCTCTCGTCTTAAACTAATTCCTCAGCATATTCAAATGTATCACAAACCATCCCAACCTCAATTGTAAAAATGCCACTGCCGTACAAGACTGAGGGATCAAAAGAGAATTATATAGATATTGCTATTTTAGTCACTGCTAACATTAGTGCCTAGGTGCCAAAGACAGCCAGGAAACGCAAACCTCATGTCATATACCTCCACAGTGTATGTATGTTGATCATATATATAGATATATGTATGTATATTAATTAATGAAATAACGTACACAACATAATCACAAACCCACATGTACAGGGTATTTGTACAGTAGATATATACAATAAAATACTCAAGATAAATAGTAGGAGTTGTTTCGTGTAACCCTGGATGTTAGAAAAGAGGAATTTTTGATGTGTTTTTGTGCTCTTTTTACCAGATGAAAGTTTGTAAGGAAGACTCTTGAAATTTTTTGTTTCTCAACATATGTGTTAAAACAAAGCATTGAAGAACCGCGAGTCATCACTGCTAGCTTGGGTTATGCAGTTCTGTGAAAATGCAGAGCATGCACACAATGAGTGAATTTTTCAATTATTATTATTATTTTATTTAATAATCCCATCTCATTACATGTGAGACTTGAGAGAACTGCATCCCATATTTTTTTTTCTCTCTTATTGAGTTTACCATTGTGTTTTGCAGTTTAAAAAAAAAAAGCAGTAAGAAACAGACGGGAGGGCTGAAGTAAACAGTTTTAAAAGTGGCCTTGTGGAAGTAGGATGACTTGCTCTTAATTGGCGTTGATGTGGAAGCCTGGTCTTGTGACCTGACTGACCTGGGCCTCTTTCTTGTTTTTTCAGGCCGGTCAGCAACAGGCACTACCCCCTCCACACCAACCAGTCCTTCTTCACTGTTGTCGTTCCAAATTCACCATCATCAACAACAACAGCAGCAGCAGTGTCCTCATTGCTTGAAAATGTTGTCCTCACGCCAAAGTCTTTTAAGGCATATTGAGGATCGTCACATGCTTACACAGCCCTACCGGTGTTCAATCTGCGGCAGTCTATGCAAAACTAAAAATGCTCTTCAGAAGCATCACTATACCTACCACAGGGGCCTGCCTTTGAGAATCCTTTAAGTCACGTTATGCGTGTATAACCTTTTAAAAAGAGCCCTCAACTCGTTCCTATATACTGTTGGTTGCTCTCTCTCAAACCTGGTTACGCCCACTCAGAGGGAAAAACGATATAGCTGTACAAATGTACCCGCGCTGGTCATTATATAAAACACAAGAAAGCTTGCCGGGGAAGTTTAAGTGTTCCTATTTAATGAATGTCAAAGAAACTAGGTTTGAGCAGTGTAGCCCAACCCAACGTTGAGTAATGCCTCCTTTTTGCAGCCAAGTGATACACATACACGCTCGCGGCTGCCTCTGCTTTGTGAAACACTGACATGGCACCACAATAGTCTTTTTTTTTTTGTGGTGTTGGCTCGTTATACTACTAATACTGGGGGAAATAAAGGCTGTTTTAATTTATATAAGTCATACCTGACTTTAAAAAAAAAAAAGTTCTTGCTTGTGTGGTGATGAAGGGGAACTTGTTATTTACACTGACATTGTAACTTCACTTCTCATATAAAGGAATAGGGAGCGTTGATTTAGTCGATTCGGTTTGTTAACATGAACTATATTTGCACAGTTACATGACAGGGTGAGTGCAGTCTTTAAATTTTTTTTTGTGGGGGGGTTGGTGGGGAAGGTTCAACCTAAGATGGATACAGTGAACGTAACATCTCTTCTCTGAGGTTACTTATAGATAGTTACAATTCCGGCCAATCCTTCTTGTACTGCTGTTCAGGTAAAATCTTAACTTAAATTCAAACTACCTCATCATCATTCAGAACTAAGCTGTTTCTGATTGTATGCAAGGTACAGTCACTGAACTGCTCTCAAAGTGTTTGATTGTCGAGGCTTTTCACAAGTTGTAGGGTTTCTTTTTAAAATGCATTCCATTTTTCATCTGAAGAGTAGTATGATAAATGTTGGGGGGTTTTCGTTTCACAGATATGATAATCCAGGTATAGTATGGGATGTCAGTTTTCATGTTGATGGGTGTGTACAGAACCTTGTTATTTATTGAATATATATATATATATATATATATATATAAATATATATAAATATAAATATATATAATATATATATATATATAAATATATATATATATATTAAGGGGTTACTCTGATGGGCGGGTGTCAGACTATAGAGGCTCCTGGCCGTTAAAGATTAGCCTCCAGCGTTCCTCTGCTGGTCATGTTACTACCCATCATTACACGGATATTCTTGTAGTGTTTCATATACTAGAACCCGGGGTTTACGACTCCGACTGACCACACAATGACCATACACACACACACAACTATGGATGTTCATTAGGGCCAGCCAGCTAGCTAGCTGCCTATGGGCGTTGACTTCTGCTTTATTCAGGAGTAGGTTAGCTACAGTAAATGATAGCTTTTTATTAATTTGTTCATTACATGATTTATTTGTACATGGAAATCGCCAAGAGCTTAATTTAGTGTTGGAGGAGGAGGGGGGGAATGTGAGATGTGTTATCTTTCGTTTGTGTAACAGGTGTTGACATTTATAAAGGCTTTGTAGTAATTGGGAACAATGTCTTCACATGATGAGGTTCTTGAATACAGTTTAAGGACACACACACACACACAAACACACACACACACACACACTGAAGTGGGTGAGATGAAGTTTACAGTTGTCAGAAGCTGGGGAAGTTTCTAAATAACACTGCCAGATTTCCGTAAGGACATTGCTTGGATAAATACATCACCCGAAGTTTGTGTTTTAGTCTACTTGTTAGTCCAGAGCACAGTTTAAAAAGGCTTTATTTTGTAGCTTTTGAGGTTTGCAAGGAGGTGCATATGGCTACTTTTACATTCGTTTAGCGGGCCGCTTGGCTAAACAAATCTTTTTATGTACACTAAGGGATATATATATTCAGGACACTCTCAGTGAATACAATATACCAAACAATAGAGCTGAGGAAGAAACTTATAAGCGCGTTCAAAAGTCCTCGCCTTGTCACATAATGGATATATAGTGTGACATGTACATCCGTAACTGTTCATCTGTGAGTTTTCAACTCTTAAGGACATTTCTCTTGTCATAAGGAGATAGAAGTATATTTTACACATTAAGATGTTTACACTGTTGAGTAAAAAGGGTTGACCTAAGACTTGGAAGTCACCACTTCCAAAGACTAGTTAGAACGGGAAGATAAGAGTGCAGCTTTATTGATTGGTGGGTAGGGGGGGAAAAACAAAACAAAACAAAGAAAAACATGGGAGTCTGTTGATTGATATTTGTCCCAGGGTCCTTATATAATTCCATATTTAGCTCCTTGGAAAAAACCATTCATGGCAGTTTGCTAATAGCTACATGGAATAGGACCAGAACCAAGAGGCCTTTCTCATGGGGAGCTGCCACACGTTCTAGTGATATATGATGGCTTTGACTGTGATTTAATGGGTAAGGATACCAGATGGGTAAATATTTTCCACACAGTTTGTATAGTTCGCTAAATTACGGTAAGGTGGTGATAATGCTGGTGAACGAAGGACGGGAGTACATTATCAAAGATTTGACTGTGATCCGTTGGTTTAGGATATATGAATTGGTAGCTATTTTGTACAGCAATATGTATACTAAATACGCAGGTGACATATGTAAATGTGAGTGTAAACAGATGCAAGGTGGAAGTAAACACGTATGGTGCTTGTATGGAGACAAGAATTTTTTTTTTTTTACACAATTTTTTTTTTCTATAATGTCAAGAGGATGAGATGAATGTTTGCCTTTGGGAATAACATTATACCTTGAAGATAAGTGACATTGCTGGTGCTTGAGAATGCAGAATGTGATTTTTTCCCTTGAGTAAAGTGTAAGGTTAGTCTGGTGGTCTGTGATGGTGGTGATTTTGGCAGCTTGGTTCTTGCGTCAGTGGCTGAAGAGAGAGAGAGAGAGAGAGGAATGTGTGCGTATACTGAGTAATTATTGGCTGTGGGCTGTCCTGATGAATGGGGTTTGAGGGAGCCGCAGCCAAGTGAGTGAGGTGTGCGGAGTTGGTGCCAGCCAGTAGCCGCTGTGCGAGCGGTCTGGCGTGCGAGAGCGGTGGTCCAAGGGACGGGTGCACGTAGCCTGTGTGAGTTGACTGACGGTTGGGTGGTCGTGTGACTGATGGATGGTGGTGGGTTGACGGGTGACGCGGATGGTTTTGTTTGTTTGTTAATGTCATGGATGGTGGTTGGGGTATGAGGAACGTGGGTCGTTGGGACTGACGTGGCATGGGGTAGTTTGTTGAGCGGCATGGGTGATGGTGGTTTGTGAGTGACGTGGATGATGGTTTTTATGAGTGACGTGGATGGTTGTTGTTTTGAGTGACGTGGATGGTTATTGTTTTATGAGTGACGTGGATGGTTGTTGTTTTATGAGTGATGTGGATGGTTGTTGTTTTATGAGTGACGTGGATGGTTGTTGTTTTATGAGTGATGTGGATGGTTATTGTTTTATGAGTGACGTGGATGGTTGTTGTTTTATGAGTGATGTGGATGGCTTTTGTTAGTGACTTGGATGGTTGTTGTTTTATGAGTGACGTGATTGTTGTTGTCTAGTGACGTGGATGGTTGTTTTATGAGTGGATGGTTGTTTAGTGACGTGGATGGTTGTTGTTTTATGAGTGACGTGATGCTTGTTTAGTGACGTGGATGGTTGTTTTATGAGTGGCGTGGATGGTGGTTGTTTAGAGACGTGGATGGCTTTTGTTAGTGGCATAGATGGTTGTTGTTTTATGAGTTACGTGATGGTTGTTGTTTAGTGACGTGGATGGTGGTTGTTTAGAGACGTGGATGGTTGTTAGTTTCCCTGACGTGGATGTTTACAAGTTAATTTCCAGATAAGTCATCTCACCTCTTAAGTGTTGTTAACGCTGGTGGTCTGAAGGTAATAGAATGGCCGGGGTGTGACTGATGATGGGTTAATTGCTCTGCTTGATCCAGATATCCAAAATAATTAACCAGGATTTTGCTCTGTATGGAAGTACGTTTCGTGTCTTTCTTGAAGGGTTTGGCTAACATCTTCAAACCTCTTGGACTCGACGGTATAACTTCATAGAACCGACCCCTAACGGGTCTCTGGCTAGGTCATTCAACCCAAGGTGGTTGATGATTGACTGGTAATTGGTTGTTTGTTTTGCGAGTGTTGCGGCAGCGCCTTCGTCAGGAGCGTGTGCTGTTCGCCTTGTTAGCACATTATATATGTTTTGTTGTTTCTGATGACAGGTGAAGGTCGTTCAGCCAGAACCTATTCCATACGTCAGACATGTATAGTACAAACATTACTTACTCTCGTCATGGTTAGAGTGGTTTATTTGGTATATTGATTATCATTATTTATTGATCGGTTTTTCGAGTAGGATTTTCGATAATGGTAACGTAACTGCGACAGACTAGACGTGGTTGATCAGCCTATGTGGCTTGCGATGGTAGTGTTACTGAGTTACGAATGTATACAGTACTACTGATGGTAGCATGGTTGTGACTGGTTGCCATTGTGTGTGGGTGGGTGTGTGTGACTGGTATTGGTGGCATGGTTGTGTGAATGGTCACTGGGTGATGTTAGGTGTGGGCATGTGACTACTAGTTATTGGTAAAGGGGACATGATTGTGTGACTAGTTACTGGTAACGATAGTGGTTATGTGATTGGTTACTGGTAACGATAGTGGTTATGTGACTGGTTACCGGTAACGATAGAGAGGTTATGTGACTAGTTACCAGGGTTACTGGTAGTGGTAGCATGGTTTTACGATTGGTTCCGAGTAATTGTTGTACGGTTGTTTGGTTACTAGTTATCTGGTAATTGTAGTATGGTTGTGGCTGGTTACAAGTGTTACTAGTAGTTAGCATGGTTGTGGCTGGTTATTGGTATTAGTAGCATGGTTGTGGCTGGTTACTGGTATTGGTAGCCTGGTTGTGGGACAAGTGTTACTGGTAATGGAATACTAGTAACGTCATGACCATGCTATCAGTACCAGTTGTGGTTATTTACAAGTGTTACTGGTCTTGATAACATGGTTGTGGTTGGTTACAAGTGTTACTGGTATTGATAACATGGTTGTGGTTGGTTACAAGTGTTACTGGTAATTTTAGTATGGTTGTTGTTGGTTACATGTTTTACTGGTAATTGTAGTATGGTTGTGGTTGGTTACAAGTGTTACTGGTGTTGGTAACATGGTTGTGGTTGGTTACAAGTGTTACTGGTATTGGTAACATGGTTGTGGTTGGTTACAAGCGTTACTGGTGTTGGTAACATGGTTGTGGTTGGTTACAAGTGTTACTGGTATTGGTAACATGGTTGTGGTTGGTTACAAGCGTTACTGGTATTGGTAACATGGTTGTGGTTGGTTACAAGCGTTACTGGTAATTGTAGTATGGCTGTGGTTGGTCACAAGTGTTACTGGTGTTGGTAACATGGTTGTGGTTGGTTACAAGCGTTACTGGTATCGGTAACATGGTTGTGGTTGGTTACAAGCGTTACTGGTATTGGTAACATGGTTGTGGTTGGTTACAAGCGTTACTGGTATTGGTAACATGGTTGTGGTTGGTTACAAGCGTTACTGGTATTGGTAACATGGTTGTGGTTGGTTACAAGTGTTACTGGTAATTGTAGTATGGCTGTGGTTGGTCACAAGTGTTACTGGTGTTGGTAACATGGTTGTGGTTGGTTACAAGCGTTACTGGTATCGGTAACATGGTTGTGGTTGGTTACAAGCGTTACTGGTATTGGTAACATGGTTGTGGTTGGTTACAAGTGTTACTGGTATTGGTAACATGGTTGTGGTTGGTTACAAGTGTTACTGGTAATAGTATGGTTGTGGTTGGTTACAAGTGTTGCTGGTAATGGTAGAATGGTTGTGGTTGGTTACAAGTGTTACTGGTATTGGTAGCATGGTTGTGGTTGGTTACAAGTGTTATTGTTAATGGTAGAATGGTTGTGGTTGGTTACAAGTGTTATTGGTAATGGTAGAATGGTTACTAGTTGGTACTGGTAATGGTAGCATGGTTGTGAGTTGTTACTGGTAATGGTAGCTCGATGGTCACTGGTGTGGTGTCTAATAATTTACATTTATTTTGCTTTTTATTTATTGGTGATAACATTTTAGACTTGATTGGTTATGGCATTGGCTATGGTAGCCTATTTGACTAGTGATGTTATCATGACTGACTGGTTATCGTAGCGTATCTGACTGGTGATGTTAACCTGACTGACTGGTTATGGTAGCATATCTGACTGGTTATGGTGACATGACTGACTGGTTATGGTGACATGACTGACTGGTTATGGTAGCATGTCTGACTGGTTATGTTAGCATGTCTGACTGGTTATGGTAGCATTTCTGACTGGTTATGGTAGCATGTCTGACTGGTTATGGTAGCATGTTTGACTGGTTGATGGTAACATGACTGGGTATGACATCAGATTGGACTGGTAATGGTAACGTATCTGACTGGTGGTGACAGTACTCGGTGACATGCTAATGAAATGACTCAAGTGTCGGTAGCGTGTGGCATGACCAGCGAGAGTGAGAGAGTGACTGTGGTAGTTGTGTGTGGTGACTGGTAGTGGTAACGTGTGTGACTGGGAATGGCCTTTTGTTCGAATGGTTGTGACGAAGTTCCGTTTCGTTGGTACTTTACGCTTTTAGTGGTAGTCGTCTTTTTACGACCTTTACCATAGCAGAGTACACGTATGGTGTATTGGTGGTAACGCGGTATCCATGGTGACTGGTGGTGATTACCTGAATGGTAGTAGTGGTAACGTTTTGAAGATAGGTAGTGATGCATGAGTGGTATTGGTCGTGTGTCAATGCGATTTTTTTTTTTTTTTTTGGTTCGTTTGAATGACTGCGTGACTGGTTATGTCTGATTGGCAGTGTCAGGCTGCAAGGTTATGTCTGATTGGCAGTGGCAGGCTGCAAGGTTATGTCTGATTGGCAGTGGCAGGCTGCAAGGTTATGTCTGTTGGCAGTGGTAGCCTGCAAGGTTATGTCTGATTGGCAGTGGTAGCCGGCTAGGTTATATCTGATTGGCAGTGGCAGCCTGCAAGGTTATGTCTGATTGGCAGTGGCAGGCTGCAAGGTTATGTCTGATTGGCAGTGGCAGCCTGCAAGGTTATGTCTGATTGGCAGTGGTAGCCGGCTAGGTTATATCTGATTGGCAGTGGCAGCCTGCAAGGTTATGTCTGTTGGCAGTGGCAGCCTGCAAGGTTATGTCTGATTGGCAGTGGCAGCCTGCAAGGTTATGTCTGATTGGCAGTGGCAGGCTGCAAGGTTGTGTCTGAATGGCAGTGGCAGGCTGCAAGGTTATGTCTGTTGGCAGTGGTAGCCTGCAAGGTTATGTCTAATTGGCAGTGGCAGGCTGCAAGGTTATGTCTGATTGGCAGTGGCAGGCTGCAAGGTTATGTCTGTTGGCAGTGGCAGCCTGCAAGGTTATGTCTGTTGGCAGTGGCAGCCTGCAAGGTTATGTCTGATTGACAGTGGCAGGCTGCAAGGTTATGTCTGTTGGCAATGGCAGCCTGCAAGGTTATGTCTGATTGGCAGTGGCAGGCTGCAAGGTTATGTCTGATTGGCAGTGGCAGGCTGCAAGGTTATGTCTGTTGGCAATGGCAGCCTGCAAGGTTATGTCTGATTGACAGTGGCAGGCTGCAAGGTTATGTCTGTTGGCAATGGCAGCCTGCAAGGTTATGTCTGATTGACAGTGGCAGGCTGCAAGGTTATGTCTGTTGGCAGTGGCAGCCTGCAAGGTTATGTCTGATTGGCAGTGGCAGGCTGCAAGGTTATGACTGTTGGCAGTGGCAGGCTGCAAGGTTATGTCTGTTGGCAATGGCAGCCTGCAAGGTTATGTTCGATTGACAGTGGCAGGCTGCAAGGTTATGTCTGTTGGCAGTGGCAGCCTGCAAGGTTATGTCTGACTGGCAGTGGTAGCCGGCTAGGTTATATCTGATTGGCAGTGATAGCCCGCAAGGTTATATCTGATTGGCTGTGATAGCCCGCAAGGTTATATCTGATTGGCTGTGATAGCCGGCAAGGTTATATCTGATTGGCTGTGATATCTGGCTAGGTTATATCTGATTGGCAGGGGTAGCCTGCAAGGTTATATCTGATTGGCTGTGATAGCCGGCTATCTGATTGGCTGTGATAGCCGGCTAGGTTATATCTGATTAGCAGTGGTAGCCTGCTCTGCGTGATATGTCTTGACTGAAAGTAGTAATCGTCTGAGCGTGGTAGGTCATGTCTGATTGGCAGTGATAGTCTGTGACAAATGATTAGTCTCTTTGACAGTGAAAACTCGTCTACGTGATAGGTAGTGTGTGTGTGTGTGTGTGTGTGTGTGCCTGGAGGCAAGGTACGTGTGTTTGTTTATCATGATTTTGGTAGTGACTCTCCTGTTGTTTGTTGTTTGCCGGAAGTGACCGTCCTGTTGTTTGTTGTTTGCCCTGCGTGATTGACGGTGCTGTTATGTGTGTGTGTGTGTGTGTGTGCGTAACATGACAGAATGTACGTAACATGGCTGTGTAAACACCGTGGCAGTGAGTGTGTGTGTAACATCTTGGCTCTTGTGTAGACAGTATGGCTTGAGTGAGTGTACACAACACGGTTGTAAAAGTTTTCGTCACATGGTTGTTAACAGTTTACTTAAATAGTTGTGAAAGTCCTATAACTCGGTTGTGAGGGCGTGTAACGCGGCTGATTGCGTAAACGTGACTGTACTAGCATGTGTAACACGGCTCTGAAAGCGTATGTAACATAGCTTTGTGAGTGTATACGTAACACGGCTGAGAGGGGTCCTAACACGGGCGAGTGGTCAGAACTCGGCTGGGTATGTAACACGGCTGTATGTGTACCGTGACATGACTTAAGTGTACTTAATGTGGCTGAATGTACACAACATGGCTGAGATTGTTCATAAACGCTGCTCCCAGTGTACATTACGTGGCTGTTGGAGTGCCCGTAACACAGCTGTGTATTCTTAACACGGCCAAGTGTACTTGACATGGCTGTGAGTTTGTCAGAAGGGCTGAGATGGTACGTAACATGGCCATAAGTGGTCGTATCATGGCTCAGTTGTCGTAACGGCTGTGAGAATGTACGTTGTGGGTGCACATAAGACGCCTGCGTGTGGTTGGTAACACTGCGTTGACAGTAGGCAGCGGCTGAGAGCAGCACGTAACACGGCTGAGTTACGTAACGCGGTTGTGTAACGGTTGTGTTCGTCACGTTGGTGAGAGTACGTAACACAGCTGAGCTCGTAACAGCTTTGGAGAGATCGTGTAACAGGGCTGTGAGGAATTGCAACTCGGCTGTGAGTACGTCAGAACAACCATTTTATAAGTTTACGTCTTCGGCTGGGTACATGAGAGCGACGTTGTTGTTTCCGTGACGTGAGCGTGAGGTAGTGTGGGGTATTCACGGTTCGTGAGAGTATAGTATGAGAGAGAGAGAGAGAGAGAGAGAGAGAGAGAGAGAGAGAGAGAGAGAGAGAGAGAGAGAGAGAGGCGTCATGTGTGTCACATGTCACCACACACACACATACTTAGGGTTAGTTCGGAAGCTTTAAAAACTTGTGATACCGTCAGGTGGGATGAAGGTCTGCACGCCCGTCCCTCTCGGCCGCCCCCCATCGCCTCTCTCCCTCCCAGTGTTGACGGGTCGGGTGGGGCGCCAGGCGCGACCCGCCTGCCGTGGTGGTGGACGAGGAGGAGGTAGGTGGTGGTGGTGGTGGTGGTCGGATGGTTGACGGCGAGGCGGACGGCTACTGTGATAGCGCTAGTGCCTCTCGTGATACTATTGTTGCGTCTGCATTGTTGTGATGACGGGCCGGGACGATGGGGTGGGGGTGAGAAGCGGCCCTCCCCAGGTGATCTAATCTCCCCTGCCTCGCGGGGAGTGAGGGTGAGAGTGGGCCATGCTCAGGTGGTCTTTAATCTCCCCTGCCCTCACGCGAGGTGAGGGTGACCCTGCCTCACGCGAGGTGGAGGCGAGTGTGGCCATCCTCTGGTGATCCAACCTGCCCTGCCTCACGGGAGGTAAGGGCGAAGGAGAGTGGTCCTCCTCAGGTGATCTAGTCTCCCCTGCCTCACGCTTGGGGCGGGGGAGGGCACATCCACTGTAGTAGTCGGGTGGGGTCCTGACACCTTGTGGGGAGGAGTTAGCGCCGCAATCGTTGGGTGGGGACTCGGTTGAGGGACGTGGGTGCTATTGGGAATTGTGGGAATGACAGTATTTTGGGGACCGATATTAGTTTAAAACCTTTTTGTTTGTTGTAGAGTTTGGTGTATTGTCAAGTCATATTTGCCAAGTGTAACTGGTGCCGACAAGTATATGCTGTGCAGTAACACAACTGGTTGTTAAATAGGTTCTTCATTTGCCAAATTGTGAACCATAGTAGCGCTTCCACAGTAACTTTATAGACCTAGTCGTGTATTATAGCGCAGTATTGCTAATAAATTAGTGCGAATATCTTGCTAGTTTCATTTTAGTTGTCGCAAAAAAAAAAAGATAAATGAAATAAAAAAGAAAGCCCGTTTCTATTGTTTGATAGTGCTTGTGTGTGTGTCTCTCACACGCTTCCCTAAACACGAAGCGGTGGAAACCCCCCAAGTTGGTAGATATGTTAATATGTGGCCACTTGGCCGAACGTGGCCACGGTGGCGACGTGTGAGCGTTTGGTGTAGAGGCGTGCGGGGGCAGCCAGCACACGGCGCTCACCGCCCACTCTGTTGCAGGTGGCTGGTACGGGCGGCGCCAGTGTGACGTGTGCGGCAAAACACTCTCATCCAAGTATGCCCTCCAGGTGCACATGCGCGACGTACACACGCAAGTCCGCCGCTTCTTCACCTGCTCCATCTGCAACAAGGTGTACGCTTCACAGAACTCTTACCGGGTGCATATGAGCATGAAGCACCGGCAGCAGCACCAGCAGCAGCAGCAGTCCCTTCCCTCCGGACCTCAGCAAGGGCCCCCGTGAGAGTGGCGGGGGTGGTGATGTGAGTGGTGGGGCAGGTGTGGGGCGCGGGCGGCGGCGTCGCAGGTTGGCACCAGGTGGGCTGACGAAGCTGTTTTCTGTTTGCAGGAGAGGCGGGCTCGGGAGCTGTGGCCTGCCCCATGTGTCGTGCTGTGGTCTCACACGCTCAACTCCCCGCCCACCTCCGCCTCCACTCCCGCCCACGCCCGCGTGCACCCGCCCACGATCTCCAGTGCCCCTTCTGCCTCAAGAAGTATTCCACATGGAATTCCCTCAAGAAGCACAAGAGTGTATATCATAGGGAACAGTCCTGGAATGCCCGAGGGTTCCAGAGGATCCTGGAACGTGACAAGGAGAACACGTGATGGGTGTGAGTCGTCGCTGCTGCCGCTGCTGCCGCCGCCGCCGCCGCCGCCGCTGCCGCCGCTGCTCCTGTCCTGTCCGGCCCAAGTGGCCTACAAGTGCCATGTTGTAACGCTTCTCTGCCAAAAGCAATTCCTATACATGTGTCTTCATGACGCAGCTGATGATAATACCATTGAACCTCAGATTTATGTTCAAATTTTTTGTCTATGACGGACATGTCAAAGAAATACTTTTATGCAAGATTATTTTGTATATTAAGACTTTACAAACAAAAATCATTTATTTTTAAATTTTGATTTACATGAGAAGCCAAAATGATGATGCATGCGTTTCTAACGCATTAGGATACTAGTCGGCTTAGCAAGCTGTGCTAACTTTGGTGTGTAACACGTAGTAGATTGCTTTGTAACGATGCTAGTGTAGCTCTAGTCCTACCTCAACAATAAATTGATGAAATTGTCTTGTCTATGTATACCATATCGACGAGGGAGACGAGATGAATGGTAAGGTTATGTTCTTGTATTGGTGCATGTTGACCAGCGTGGAGCTGGAGGTGTGGTGCGGGTGACGGGAGGTTGGTGCGGCCGTACTGAGGTGTTGTGTCTGGTCACTTGCAGGGGCCGGCGGCGTGGTGGTGCGCTACAGGGGTGGCGACTATGGTGGTGGTGGTGGTGGAGGTGGTGGGCGAGGCGAGTATGGGCGGGCGGGAGGCGGGGGGTCGGTCGCTGGCCGGGCCGAGGTCACACCCTGGCAGTGTGAATTCTGTCACAAGTACTATGGCTCCAACAACAGTCTCAGGAACCACCGCAGCGTCTACCATCGGCGTCAGGTCCCCGACGGCTCGGTCAAGGTGTCTCCTTCTGGCGCGTCCAGGGGCGGACCCACGCTGGCTCTTGGCCGACCTGCGATGCCTCCTGCCCAACACTCGCTCTCGCTAACCCCCCAGAGGACGCCACAATCCCTACCACCACACATCACCAGGTTAGCGCCGCGAAGCTTTGCCAGCAGCGTGGTGACCTCCAGCGGGCCGCCCACCACGGCCTCGGCCCCGCAGCTCAGCACGCCCGCCCCACCCACCTAAGGTGCAGCGTCCTCACCAACTACTAGTAATGATAACTCCATTTTTATTATATATATATATATTTATATACATAATATGGCACTAACAAACTTCTCACTGCTACACAGTAATATTTCATGCTCATGACAGTCTTGCGAGGTTAAGTAATGTCTAGATAGTATTGTTCACCTTGTGAGGGCCATGGTAGGACCCTTGGGTATGATGAGGTATATCTTGAACCCGGAAGGGTCAGGTCAGAGCCTGTAGACCATCGTACCTCAGTGTCTTGCCCTCATGCTTAAGGGAATAACTTTACTAAAAAAAGACAAGGAAATTCTTGTAGGAATGAATCCCTTTATCATACAAGTCACTGAGATGGCAAAAGGAAACACATTAACGAAGACTAGCATCAGATAATTATAATGATCATGTGTATGTTGGTTATTGCTCGAATGGTTTGAAGAAATGTGGTGGTGCAAGCAGAAGCATTTGGGTTCCCGGGCATGTTACTTGTAGCGAAGGCAGGATAGCAGTTATTACATACTTTATATCACTTTCTAAATCCATTTATTTTTATTGTAGTTATGAGTGATTAGAAGTATTTTGAAAGAACCTGAATGAGAGTAAGTTTCTTTGATACTCTAAGCATTGAACTTAGGCTAATTGAAGTCTACTTGATAGAGTCCAGTAATGAATGTTAGGCTAATTTGAGTCTAATTCATAAGAGGCCAGTAATGTTCAAGTGGCTTTTGGGTATATGGTTGACGGATGTGGGGCATTTAGTGGTGACACGGGACTCCTGGTGTAAGATCTAACACCAGGAACCTGAGGACCAACATATATTTGTTTTATATGTTTTATGTCTAAAAGATAATTGTAGAAGCAGCCATCAGTAGGGGTCTACATATCTTGGACGTTTAAACGGCCCGTAAAGGATAGAGTAAGTGTTTGAAGTAAGTACATTTGAAATAATTAAAGTGGTAGAGCCAAGAGATGTTCATTTGTATATGGATCTAGCCACACTCTCTCCTTTAGTGTCATCAGTAAGGCAGGTGTGTAAGCTGAACATTAATTTCGAGTCCTACTTGCTGAAGTATTGCTTCTGTAGCCGAGAGGGATCAGACTGCAGAAGACGTTCATTTCTCAGTAGAACCCATCAACTCCTCGAGATGTTAGCGTGAGCCGAACGTCCCGGAAAATGCTGGCCAAGATGAGCCGGTTTTGGGGAAAATTAGAGTGAAATTAATCCCATTTGTGGAACCATAGGGTTTCCTGCCAAGATGCATGATTAAGGTCACTTGATTTCCTCGCCTCTCGTTTCAGGAACACCATTTTAAAGACATGCATCGTTCATATGCTGTTACTACCACCACCAGTCTCGCTGATAAGCTGCCACCACCATTACTCGTCTCTGATACACTGCCACCACCACCACTCGTCTCACTGGGACCCTTAATACCACCACTCGTCTCACTGACACTGCCACCACCACTTGTCTCTGATACACTGCCACCACCACTTGTCTCTGATACTTTGCCTCCACCACTCGTCTCACTAGGACACTTAATACCGCCACTCGTCTCTGATACACTGCCACCACTACTCGTCTCTGATACACTGCCACCACTACTCGTCTCTGATACACTGCCACCACTACTCGTCTCTGTTACACTGCCACCACCACTCGTCTCTGATACACTGCCACCACTACTCGTCTCTGTTACACTGCCACCACCACTCGTCTCTGATACACTGCCACCACTACTCGTCTCTGATACACTGCCACCACTACTCGTCTCTGATACACTGCCACCACTACTCGTCTCTGATACACTGCCACCACTACTCGTCTCTGTTACACTGCCACCACCACTCGTCTCTGATACACTGCCACCACTACTCGTCTCTGATACACTGCCGCCACCACTCGTCTCACTGGGACACTTAATACCACCACTCGTCTCTGATGCACTATCACCACGACTCGTCTTAATGGTACACTAATACCACCCTTCATCTCACTGGATACACTACCACCGCCACTCGTCTCCTTGATGCACTACCCCCGCGTGTCCTTGACCACTATCGCTGTGCCTGACCACACCACATGCTTGTAACTACCTCAGCTGTTTCACACACATCATTAGATCGCATCCCGACACGCCACAACAACTATTCCGAAGACACAACCATAACTTATGATACCGCCACCACATCTGTTCCTGACCCCACCACTTTTGCTCCTAACACACCACATCTGTTCCTGACCCCTCCACTTTTGCTCCTGACACACCACATCTGTTCCTGACCCCACCACTTTTGCTCCTGACACACCACATCTGTTCCTGACCCCACCACTTTTGCTCCTGACACACCACATCTGTTCCTGACCCCACCACTTTTGCTCCTGACACACCACATCTGTTCCTGACCCCACCACTTTCGCTCCTGACACTTCATATCTGTTCCTGACCCCGCAACATTTACTCCTGACACACCACATCTGTTCCTGACCCCGCCACGTTTACTCCTGACACTTCATATCTGTTCCTGACCCCTCAACATTTACTCCTGACCCACCACACATGTTCCTGACCCCGCCACATTTGCTCCTGACACACCACATCTGTTCCTGACCCCGCCACATTTACTCCTGACACACCACATCTGTACCTGACCCCGCCACATTTGCTCCTGACACCTCATCTGTTCCATACACCTCCACAACTTGCCGACACAACACCACAACTGTCCCTTTCACACCGCAGTCACACATATCCAGACAGTACCACAGCCGATCCCGACAAAGCACCCCGTCTGTTCGTGACGAGCCACTGTAACTTGCCGACACAGTAAGCTTTTACACATTGCCACCTACATAGTTGTCCATGACACACCACCGCTACTTTTTGACACCTCAGTCACCTGTTCCTTACACACCACCACAACTGTACCTGACACACCACCACAACTGTACCTGACACACCACCACAACTGTACCAGACACACCACCACAACTGTACCTGACACACCACCACAACTGTACCAGACACACCACCACAACTGTACCAGACACACCACCACAACTTTTCCTTGTAGACCACCATAATTGTCCCTGACACACCACCACAACTTTTTGACACCTGTCAGCTGTTCAGACATACCACCACAACTGTTCCCGACCACCACCACAACTCTTCATAACACCACCACGACTCTTAATGACAACAACAACTTCCTGACACACCAGCACAGCTGTTCCTGACACTTACCGTTTAATGTCCAGCAATATCCGGTATATCTCATGGTAAGGTAGAGGTAATCTACCTACATTTAATACCTTTTGAGCCACATGTCTTTGTGAAGGTCTAAATCCATTCTTGGCTTTATGAGGGATTTTATGAGTCCCTCTGAAGTTTATGATCGTCATATCCTCGTTATGTTATCAATACGCGTGACTTCACCATGTTAAGTCTTGTGAGAGATCCATATGGCCAGCGCTTCACGACTGCCTTCAGGAACCTGGGGTGTCCTCTCTGGTCTAGAATGCACGTCTCCTTGGGGTCATCCGCTAGAGCTATTTGTGGTGATTCATCTGTCCCTCAAGTATGGTGGACAAAGGCCTCTCCTTACACGGCATAAAGAAAGGTGTTCAGGGATGGCAGTCCCTCTCCGGTCGGGAGGAATCGCCTTTTGAGACGGACTGGTGTGGACTGAGGAGTGGCCATACCGTGTGCTACCAGACCCCCATAGTTACTTAAATGGAGAGATCGCGACCTGCCCTAGTACATGACATATGCCACCACCACATTGCCGAGGAACTTGTAGTAACGGAGAGGCAAGGTGTTAGTCTATTAGTAATATGTTAACGGTGGAAATAAAGATATATATATATTATAGAAGGAATTTCTGGAATATTAAAGCATATATATATATATATATATATATATATATATATATATATATATATATATATATATATATATATATATATTTGATGAAGTCAAGGTATTTAGTTTTAGATTGATAGTTTTAAGCTTTTTTTTTTTAAACATCTTCACAATGAGTCCAGTTTTACGTGTACATATATTTAAAAAGTAGGTTGTAAACATGTTTTCTCTCCTGTTGAGAATCGCAGAATAATAACCATTAGATTGTAGAGCTTTATGCAAATTTCGTAAAATCAAATCATTAGATCAGGTAGACATAGCTGCGCCTTAACCCCTTGCCCTACCTCACCACTAGGCTTCAGTTTCCACTCTGTATTGTTTCTACTTTCCCAGCCTTTTCCAGATATCAGTATGGCTTCTCCTCCCAAGAGTGTGTGTGTGTGCTCGCTTACCTCGGCTTCAGTGTATGTCAGGCTGCTCCTGGTAGTAAATTACGTGCTACAGATACTCTTTGAGTGTTGGGACACCAGCACCACCACTGTGGTGATACACCACGATCTCCACTCCATTCTGATGCCTCTACCACCACCACCACCACCACCACTTGATGATACACCACTACCTCCACTCCATCCTGATGCCTCTACCAGCACCACCACTTCTTGGTGATACACCACTTTCTCCACTCCATACTTATGCCTCTAACACCACCACTGTTGTGATACACCACGATCTCCACTCCATCCTGATGCCTCTACCACCACCACCACTTGGTGATACACCACTACCTCACTACCTCCACTTCTTAGTGATACACCACTACCATCACTCCCTGTTGGTGTACCGCTATATCTCTTGGCAACTAGTACTCACTAGTTGCACCTTTCACTGTCTATGTACGAGGCACTCTGGCTCTTACGGGTACCACAGTGATACCAGCACTGTCCCCACCCCACCCCATTGTTGAACCATGGGTTACCATGGTGCCAGACCCCACCAGTGGTACTGTAGAACCAGCATGTACTATTACCATCCTGGAACTGTACTCCCACATACTACTCAAGAACAGGTACTCACATACACTACCATAGACGTTAGTAAAAGTATCAAAGTGGTCCCACTGCTGTACCACTGGAACTAGTGCCCTACCAGTGTGGAACCACCGGTAACCAGTGGTCCAGTCGAATCGCCATCCACTGATGACTGTAACGACCCTTTCCCAGTGCCTCTGTAGAACCACCTCCCCACACTGATGCACCACTCTCCATCCTTACCACTGAGGAATAACTCATATAGTATGCCACTGTGATAGTGTTAGAAACCCTTTTTGCCCACATTGTCACCAGTGCCCTAGGAGCTCGGCTGCAGTAAGGTGGCCTTGCCAGCCAGTCGTGGGTTTTTACTGTAGCAGGTGTCGTAAGTTGACACCTCGCATCATACCTTCGTCGAGATGACCTCATATGGTCAGTCATCATCATCATTATCATCATATCACTATCATTATTATATCATCATCATCGTTATCATATCATCACCATCATTGTATGTGAAGAATGGAAGGTATAGTTATCCGATAGTTAACTTGTTCCACTGGATATTATTGTTTTTTTTTCTCCTCAATTTGTGAGCAGGTTTTTGTTCGGTTCCGTCACATGTAGACTGATGATGATGATGATTGTGCAATGCTTGATCCTATGGCTTTGAGCTGATACACTGTAAGATAAAGAAAGAGTTGGGTCCACGCTGCGTGTGGACGTGGTAAACGTACTTCCCAAACCTCACGTTTATGATGCCAATGCTGCTTAAGTCATTTCTGGTGATTTAATTGCTTTTTCCATTGGTAAGTTTTGAGGTGCAGGTGAATCTTGCGTCCATGGTTTTCCCCACCCAAGCGCTGTATGTTTAGAAATATGCTTTAACCACTTGCTTTCAAGCGTTTTGTCTCTTTAGCTTTTGTTTAACATCATGGAATTTTGACCTTTAGATTTGTCTAATACTTTTGAATTTAGACCTAGATCTTGCTTTATCAAATACCATTGAATTTTGACCTCTCGCTTTGTTTGATACCACCGAATTTTAACCTCTAGCTTTGTCAAATACCATTGTATTTTGACCTCTGGATTTGTCATATACTCTATCCTCGTCATATACCATTGAAGTTTGACCTCTAGCTTTCTTAAGTACCACCGAATTTTGATGCGACTCGTTTTGAGTATTTGTTCCACGTGAAATAGAAGTTGGGAGGTGGTGACCATCAGTGAATGTTTGTCAGAGAGAGAGAGAGAGAGAGAGAGAGAGAGAGAGAGAGAGAGAGAGAGAGAGAGAGGTTGCTTCATCGTCTGGTGTCTCTTGGCGTCAGAATTATATTGATAGTATTCAAGGTTTGCGGTGTCCATATATGATCTTGGATTCATTTTTACATTGGGGGATATGGTGGATACCAAACCTGGAGGCGTAGTTGCCTCCTCCCTCCACGTAGTTCATGTCGTAGCCGTCACACCTCCGCGAACCAGACTCACCTCAGCACCTGTGTATTACTCTTATCACTGTAGCTCCTTGTATTCCCCGCCATCAGTGCTCCTTTATTCGCTAGTGAACTTCCTTTCTCCCTGCCATATTCCCCTCCCTCTTCGGGCCACGCCCGGGCTCTTTCCTCCACACCGCCAGTCCTCCTCGGCAACTCTCGTCGTAACGCGTGCACCGTGCGTGTACCCCCCTCCCGCTTACCTCTCTCCGCAGATCTGTGCCATTCCCATAGCTTCCATCCTTCCCAGAGACTAGACCCTCCTCCCCAAACACTACTTATTTCTGGATTCCATCACGATTTCTTTCTTAACCCCTTTCCTCCCTTTCTTGGATCTCTCACTACAGCTTTCCAGCTCCCCCTCTCTGCCACAGTTCCTCTTCCTTCTACCGTACTGGCACATTCGCTGAGGCACCCCAGGGTTGGTAGCGACGCAGGTAATGGCGTCATGTGGAGACCTGTATCCTGGCGGCGTTGGTGTCTCAGGTAAGTGACATCACGTCAAGGATCCTGTCCGCCAGCATGGCAGTCTGGGTTCTTAGGGAAGGGAGGTGCCTTCTCCCAGCACCACCAGTCCCTGCTTCTCACCATCACCATCGTCAGTCCCTGCCTATCACTATCACCATCGTCAGTCCCTGCCTATCACCACCAACATTCCCTGCTCCTCCAACAGACCTTGGCCTTCACCATCACCGCCAACATTCCCTGCTCCTCCCCCAGACCTAGACTTCACTATCACCACCACCATCATCAGTCCCTGCCTCCCATCACCAGTCCTTGCCTCCTACCACCACCACAAGCCTCTCCTTCCCACTACCACCACCACACGTCCCTTCCCCTTACTACCACCACACGTCCCTTCCCCCTACTACCACCACTCCATCAGTCTCTGCTTCTTACCACCACCACACGTTCCTCCAGTCGTTCCATTAGTACTAGACTGTGCCATGTTTGTCCCATCATGCAGCTAGAACACTTAAGAAAGTCAACAGTTTCATACGTATCACAGAGAGGCATTCAATTCCATTTGAAGAGGCTTTTTTTTTCCAATTGATCTCTGATGCCAACAGCTTGAAAAGGAAAGTGACAAGTTGCTGAACATTTTGAAGGTAGTGTCTCCGTAGTGGGGAAACATTTTTAAGGTAGTGTCTCTCTTGTAGGGAAACATTTTGAAGGTAGTGTCCCAGTGGTGGGAGCGTATGGAAAACCACGATGAAGTTATAAGAAACATTTTGTAGATCGAAACTTGGTTGGTTTTGCTTTTGGCTTTAGGCCTTTCATCCACTACCTGGGGCGTTAAGCCACATCCGACAACCGAGAAATATACTTCAGGTGTTAACAGATCATTATATGACCACATACACTCTCACTGTGCTTGTGGCCCGTGAGGTAGAAAACTTGGATTGTGTTTGCCAGAGGTTTTTGTTGGCCGCTATTCCTAGAAGTTGTTTTGTTGACCACTGTTCCAGAGGTGTTTTTGTTGACCACTTTTCCAGATGTTTTTTGTTGGCCACTATTCCAGAAGATGTTTTTGTTGACCACTTCCCGGAGATGTTTTTGTTGACCACTATTCCAGAAGATGTTTTTGTTGACCACTTCCAGATGTTTTTGATGACCACTATTCCAGAAGATGTTTTTGTTGACCACTATTCCAGAAAATGTTTTTGTTGACCACTATTCCAGAAGATGTTTTTGTTGACCACTATTCCCGAAGATGTTTTTGTTGACCACTATTCCCGAAGATGTTTTTGTTGACCACTATTCCAGAAAATGTTTTTGTTGACCACTATTCCAGAAGATGTTTTTGTTGACCACTATTCCCGAAGATGTTTTTGTTGACCACTATTCCAGAAAATGTTTTTGTTGACCACTATTCCAGAAGATGTTTTTGTTGACCACTATTCCAGAAAATGTTTTTGTTGACCACTATTCCAGAAGATGTTTTTGTTGACCACTATTCCAGAAGATATTTTTGTTGACCACTATTCCAGAAGATGTTTTTGTTGACCACTATTCCCGAAGATGTTTTTGTTGACCACTATTCCCGAAGATGTTTTTGTTGACCACTATTCCCGAAGATATTTTTGTTGACCACTATTCCAGATTTTTTTTTTTTTAGCCACAAATTCTATAAGTGGTCAACGTTGTCCATAACCTTGGGGGAATTCAGATGTTGTAAAGTTAAAAGTCTGTATGGAAAGTTTTTTGTGAGCTCCGTATGAATGTTAGTTACAAAAGAACTTGGCCTAAAGTTTCCTCTCTAGGTGTAAACGGACACTTAACTCTTCATATGAGTATGTTTTTACTGGTAGAGGAAGTGAGGTATGTGACCAACATCCAAAGTTCTCTAAACATGTTATAATGTAAGGGGAAGACATAACATTGATGAGAGTGGTTTGGACATTAACTCGGTGCAAGATTCCCTTCCTCAGAAGGATCTTGAGATCACGGTTTGGACATTAACTCTGTGCAAGATTCCCTTCCTCAGAAGGATCTTGAGATCACGGTTTGGACATTAACTCAGTGCAAGATTCCCTTCCTCAGAAGGATCTTGAGATCACGGTTTGGACATTAACTCTGTGCAAGATTCCCCTTTCCCCAGAGGGTCTTGAGATCACGGTTTTTGGGCATTAACTCTGTGCAAGATTCCCTTCCCCAAAGGATCTTTAATCACGGTTGGAAATTTAAATCGTAAGTTCCCCTTTCCCAGAAAGGGTCTTGAGATCAGGTTGGCATTAAATCTGTGCAAGATTTCCCCTTTCCCCAGAAGGACCCTTTAGATCCGGTTTGGAAAAATTTTCCCCCCTTTTTTTTCCTTTTTTTTAAATTTTCCCCCCCCCGGAAAATTTTTAAAAATTTGGGGTTTTTAAAAAAAACCCCAAAAAAAAATTTTGGTTTTAAATTAAAATTTAAAAAAAAAAGGGGACCTTAAAAACCCCTTTCCCTTTTTGGAAAATTTTTTTTTTTTTTTAGGTTTTTTTTTGGGGAAAAACCCCCCAAAGGGAAAAAAAAAAAAAATTTCAAATTTCCCTTTTAAAAAAAAAGGGGGGGGGGGGGTTTTCCCGGGGGGGTTTTTTGGGGTTTTTTCCCCCCTTTAAAAACCCTTCCCCTTTTTAAAAAATTTTTGGGGTTTTTTTTTTGGAAAAAACCCCCCAAAAAACCCCCCCCCCCCTTAAAACCCCCAAAAAAAAATTTTTTTTTTGCTTAAACCCTTTGGGAAAAAGGGGGGGCCCTTTTCCCCCCTTTTTTTGGGGTTTTTTTAAAAACCCCCAAAAATTTGGGCCGGGGGGAAAAAAAAAAAAAGAAAAAAAAAAGGGGGGAAAAAAATGGGGTTTTTTGGGGTTTTTAAACCCTTTTTTCCCCCGGGTTCCCCTTTAAAAAATTTAAAAAAAAAAAAAGGGGGAAAATTCCCCCCCTTTTTTTGGGGGGGGGGGGAAAAAATAAAAACCCCTTTAAAAACAAAAAACCCGGGGAAAACCCCCTTTTTTAAAAAATTTGGGGGAAAAATTTTTAAAAAAAATTTTTAAAAAAAAAAGGTTTAAAAAGGGGGTTTAAAATTAAATTTTTTTCCCTTTCCCAAAAGGAAAAAAAACCGGGGAAAAAAAAAAGTTTTTTGGGGGGGGAAAAAAAAAGGGGGGGAAAAAAATTTTTTAAAAAACCCCCAACCGGGGTTTAAAAAAAAGGGGGGGGGAAAAAAAAATGGGGGGGAAAAAAAAGGTTTTTTTTAAGTTGGGAAGGGGGGGGGGGGGGGGGGGGGGTTTTTTTTTTGGGAAGGGGGGAAAAAACCCCCAAAAGAAAACCTTTTTTCCCCGGGGGGGAAAAATTAGAAAAAAAGGGAAGAAAAAAGGGGGGGGGGGGGGTTTGGTTTTTTTAAAAAAAAAAAGGAAAAAGGAAAAAAGGGGGGGGGGGGGGGTTGGCTCCCCCGGATAAGAAAACCCATAAGTTTCAGGAAATGCAGTTAGAAGATCCATGTAAACAATGCATCGATAAAGACATTGTAGGAGAGATGTGCATAGTGGTATTGATATAGAATCCTCGAAAATATTGTAATGAACCGCGGAAAGTATACAGAGATATACAACGAAAGAGCAGTCAGGATGGTACGTAAAATGTAGAACACGCTTTATTTAAGACAAATAATGTAGGATTTTGATTATGAAGAGAAAGAGACAGGAATAATTTGGATCATCATAGCGAGCGAGGGTCATGAAGACACAAGTTTTTGAGATTGTGTGCAGGAGAATTGCCCACCCCGGTATGTCACATATCTCACTATCACCCGAATGAATGATACACCATCGCTACTTGATATTACCTTCACACCATAACATGAGTATTAAGAATATATATGATACATCAGTTGGAAAATTGATCATTTATTGCTGG
Organism: Panulirus ornatus; assembly: GCF_036320965.1. Classification (NCBI taxonomy): domain Eukaryota; kingdom Metazoa; phylum Arthropoda; class Malacostraca; order Decapoda; family Palinuridae; genus Panulirus; species Panulirus ornatus. The sequence goes on from NC_092287.1 coordinate 6,045,201, forward strand.
AGTTTGACTATTTGGTTAATGAGGATGTAAAAAAAAAAAAAAAAAAAAAAAAAAAAGCGTATGATCACGGGAATGATATAAAACTCACAAGAGTTTCTCTGTAATATAAATTGGAAAATAGAGTTCTTTTGCCAGGAGCCATACATTGTGGTAGAGGGTTCTGTGAAATTTGCAAGGAAGTAATAGGAACATAAGTACTTTTACCATTCAATTACAGAGGTAGAGTTAAAAGGGATATGTGGTTAAGTCAGTCAGCATTTGATGATGGTAGTAGAGCAGATTAAGAGAGTAGGAACAGTGACCCTTTGAAAGGAATATTGTGGACAAGGCAGGAGAGAAAGTAAAACTTTTACCAACTGTTGATTAGGAGTATAATGTTAGATACATAACAGTTATTAACAAGTGATACGGAGGAAGGAGCTGTTGAGGGTCTTGACCCATGTAATGACCATGGCCCTCATAATATGTCTGTGCGTGTGCTAAAGATATGTGCAGATACACTTGACATACCTTTTGGAAAGTTGTTCGTGATGATGATGGGAATGACAGCAAGCCAAAGTAATGAGTAAAAAGATAATCAGAAAGTAGATGGATGACGTCTTGCAGCGGGAGTCGGATTTTGGGAAAAAATTTTGCTTTTTAAGAAGCTCATAATTTCTAAGAGAAGGACCCGTTTAGCGGGGCGGGGTTTTGTTTTCATGCAAACTGCTGGAAAAGCATTTGGCACTGTTCCACGCACGATGGTGGTTAAAGAAGCGTAAAGTTCAGACCAGAATAAGGGAGGAAATTCCTTTGATGGATAGAATATTGCATAAGTGGAAGGGATCAAAGGAAGCATGCAGGGAACCTTCTCAAAGGGTCAATCACAAGGGGGATAGGGTTTCCCTTCTCTCTTGTAAATGATCGCCAATGGGTTTATTCCCAAACCCGAACATTTGCGGAGATGCCGAAAGTCGTGGGGGGGTAAAAAAAGGGGATTGCTTCACGTACCTGGGGTCCTATCCCTTTCAAGGGGGTCTGACACATCTTTGATGACATTCCACACGACTCATTGCAAAGTATTATCCATAGGCATTCAAGAACCCTGAAAAATTTTATATATAAAATCTGCAGGAACTGAATATGTGGATTTGGGGATAGACCTTTCCTTACGCGGTCCAGACCCACTAAGAACAAAAGAGACAAGCCTCGCTGGCACGTATACAACCCAGGCAAAGGGGTTTTTTCAACAATTTTTCCCTCCTACATCATCCCAAAACCCAAAGGGACACCTTCTCATTTGGGTTTACCGCATTTAACACAAAAACTAATAAAAAGGGTCAAGAGGGGGGGGGGCAACTGGTACCGAATTATGACTGATTACAGGAAATTTTAGGGGTCGATTCGTCACCTTTGGAGGAGAAAAAAGGGGGTGATCTGATACACAACAATAAGTTTTTTTTAGACCAGTTTTAGACGGGGATACTGATGTCACAACATTTAAGTTCTTTAGACCAGTTTGATGATTTAAAGGGGGAAGGGAACAAGAATTTGTCATTTTGGGGGAGAGAAGATTGGGGGAATCGATAAAACCTTTCTTTTTTTAGACCATTTAAAGACATAGTAGCGGGGATCAGGGATAGCCCAAACCCAGAGCCATAAAAAAAAACAAATAATTAATAAAAAAGATGGGCTTGGTTTATAAGATTGTAGTGGATGAATGGAAGAATGATGATGTGGAATGTGACAGCTTAAAAATTTTAAGAATTTCATGGGAAACAAATTTTCAGAGATGGAACTCCCCCCCTGAATGTAGTTAGAACTCTTTCCCCTTACTGTAGAAATTGGTAGTGACACATTGGCCGCAGCCTTCTCTCTCTTCATTTAACCACATCGTAGACTCTGCATCGCTTTAATTTCCCCCCCTCCACCACCCCTCCGCCCCATCCATTGGGCTACATAATCCTAAAACTCGCGTTCTAACTAAATTCCCGGGGTTTATCGATTCCACTCGCCCTCTTCCTGGAGTCTCTACCATCCATTTGTATCACAATATCGGCAAAATTGTGGTCGTTTCGTCCGTCAGCCTCCTCTCCCTTATGTGGCCTTGTTCCTCGGTACCTCAGCCCACCAGGACTTTCTCGCATTTCCCCCCCCCCAAATTCTTACATCTGCCCTCCAAGGCTTTTCCCATCTCCCCTCCCCCGGGCTTCCTTACATCTGTCCCTCCCACCAGGACTTCCTTACATCTTCCCACCAGGACTTCCTTACATCTGTCCCTGCCACCAGGACTTCCTCATATCTGCCCCTCCCACCAGGACTTTCTCACATCTGTCCCTCCCACCAGGACTTCCTCACATCTGTCCCTCCCACCATGACTTCCTCATATCTGCCCCTCCCACCAGGACTTCCTTACATCTTCCCACCAGGACTTCCTTACATCTGTCCCTCCCACCAGGACTTCCTTACATCTGTCCCTCCCACCAGGACTTCCTAACATCTGTCCCTCCCACCAGGACTTCGTTACACCTGTCCCTCCCACCATGACTTCCTCACGTCTGTCCCTCCTACCATGACTTCGTTACACCTGTCCCTCCCACCAGGACTTCCTTACATCTTCCCACCAGGACTTCCTTACATCTGTCCCTCCCACCAGGACTTCGTTACACCTGTCCCTCCCACCATGACTTCCTCACGTCTGTCCCTCCTACCAGGACTTCCTTACATCTGTCCCTCCCACCAGGACTTCCTTACATCTGTCCCTCCCACCAGGACTTCCTTACATCTGTCCCTCCCACCAGGACTTCGTTACACCTGTCCCTCCCACCAGGACTTCGTTACACCTGTCCCTCCCACCAGGACTTCCTTACATCTGTCCCTCCCACCAGGACTTCCTTACATCTGTCCCTCCCGCCAGGAGTACTTCACATCTGTCCCTCCCACCAGGAGTACCTCACATCTGTCCCTCCCACCATGACTTCCTCATATCTGCCCCTCCCACCAGGACTTCCTTACATCTTCCCACCAGGACTTCCTTACATCTTCCCACCAGGACTTCCTAACATCTGTCCCTCCCACCAGGACTTCGTTACACCTGTCCCTCCCACCATGACTTCCTCACGTCTGTCCCTCCCACCAGGACTTCCTTACATCTGTCCCTCCCACCAGGAGTACCTCACATCTGTCCCTCCCACCATGACTTCCTCATATCTGCCCCTCCCACCAGGACTTCCTTACATCTTCCCACCAGGACTTCCTTACATCTGTCCCTCCCACCAGGACTTCCTTACATCTTCCCACCAGGACTTCCTTACATCTGTCCCTCCCACCAGGACTTCCTTACATCTGTCCCTCCCACCAGGACTTCCTTACATCTGTCCCTCCCACCAGGACTTCGTTACACCTGTCCCTCCCACCAGGACTTCGTTACACCTGTCCCTCCCACCAGGACTTCGTTACACCTGTCCCTCCCACCAGGACTTCGTTACACCTGTCCCTCCCACCAGGACTTCCTTACATCTTCCCACCAGGACTTCCTTACATCTGTCCCTCCCACCAGGACTTCCTTACATCTGTCCCTCCCACCAGGACTTCGTTACACCTGTCCCTCCCACCAGGACTTCCTTACATCTTCCCACCAGGACTTCCTTACATCTGTCCCTCCCACCAGGACTTCGTTACACCTGTCCCTCCCACCAGGACTTCGTTACACCTGTCCCTCCCACCAGGACTTCGTTACACCTGTCCCTCCCACCAGGACTTCCTTACATCTGTCCCTCCCACCAGGACTTCCTTACATCTGTCCCTCCCACCAGGACTTCCTTACATCTGTCCCTCCCACCAGGACTTCGTTACACCTGTCCCTCCCACCAGGACTTCCTTACATCTGTCCCTCCCACCAGGACTTCCTTACATCTGTCCCTCCCACCAGGACTTCGTTACACCTGTCCCTCCCACCAGGACTTCGTTACACCTGTCCCTCCCACCATGACTTCCTCATATCTGCCCCTCCCACCAGGACTTCCTTACATCTGTCCCTCCCACCAGGACTTCCTTACATCTTCCCACCAGGACTTCCTTACATCTGTCCCTCCCACCAGGACTTCCTTACATCTGTCCCTCCCACCAGGACTTCCTTACATCTTCCCACCAGGACTTCCTTACATCTTCCCACCAGGACTTCGTTACACCTGTCCCTCCCACCAGGACTTCCTTACATCTTCCCACCAGGACTTCCTTACATCTGTCCCTCCCACCAGGACTTCCTTACATCTGTCCCTCCCACCAGGACTTCGTTACACCTGTCCCTCCCACCAGGACTTCCTTACATCTGTCCCTCCCACCAGGACTTCCTTACATCTGTCCCTCCCACCAGGACTTCCTTACATCTGTCCCTCCCACCAGGACTTCCTTACATCTGTCCCTCCCACCAGGACTTCGTTACACCTGTCCCTCCCACCAGGACTTCCTTACATCTGTCCCTCCCACCAGGACTTCCTTACATCTGTCCCTCCCACCAGGACTTCCTTACATCTGTCCCTCCCACCAGGACTTCTTCACATCTGTCCCTGCCACTAGGTCTTTCTCACATCTGCCCCTTCCATCAGGACTTCCTTACATCTGTCCCTCCCACCAGGAGTACCTCACATCTGTCCCTCCCACCAGGACTTCCTTACATCTGTCCCTCCCACCAGGACTTCCTTACATCTGTCCCTCCCACCAGGACTTCGTTACACCTGTCCCTCCCACCAGGACTTCCTTACATCTGTCCCTCCCACCAGGACTTCGTTACACCTGTCCCTCCCACCAGGACTTCCTTACATCTGTCCCTCCCACCAGGACTTCCTTACATCTGTCCCTCCCACCAGGACTTCCTTACATCTGTCCCTCCCACCAGGACTTCGTTACACCTGTCCCTCCCACCAGGACTTCCTTACATCTTCCCACCAGGACTTCCTTACATCTTCCCACCAGGACTTCCTTACATCTGTCCCTCCCACCAGGACTTCCTTACATCTGTCCCTCCCACCAGGACTTCCTTACATCTGTCCCTCCCACCAGGACTTCCTTACATCTTCCCACCAGGACTTCCTTACATCTGTCCCTCCCACCAGGACTTCCTTACATCTTCCCACCAGGACTTCCTTACATCTGTCCCTCCCACCAGGACTTCCTTACATCTGTCCCTCCCACCAGGACTTCGTTACACCTGTCCCTCCCACCATGACTTCCTCATATCTGCCCCTCCCACCAGGACTTCCTTACATCTGTCCCTCCCACCAGGACTTCCTTACATCTGTCCCTCCCACCATGACTTCCTCATATCTGCCCCTCCCACCAGGACTTCCTTACATCTGTCCCTCCCACCAGGACTTCCTTACATCTGTCCCTCCCACCAGGACTTCGTTACACCTGTCCCTCCCACCAGGACTTCCTTACATCTGTCCCTCCCACCAGGACTTCCTTACATCTGTCCCTCCCACCAGGACTTCCTTACATCTGTCCCTCCCACCAGGACTTCCTTACATCTGTCCCTCCCACCAGGACTTCCTTACATCTGTCCCTCCCACCAGGACTTCCTTACATCTGTCCCTCCCACCAGGACTTCCTTACATCTGTCCCTCCCACCAGGACTTCCTTACATCTGTCCCTCCCACCAGGACTTCCTTACATCTTCCCACCAGGACTTCCTTACATCTTCCCACCAGGACTTCCTTACATCTGTCCCTCCCACCAGGACTTCCTTACATCTGTCCCTCCCACCAGGACTTCCTTACATCTGTCCCTCCCACCAGGACTTCGTTACACCAGTGAAATGCGAAACAGGAAGTTTATATGGAGTGGACGATGCCGTAAATGGGCCTTTTCACCTGACTCATAATGAGATAGCCACCACATGTTAACAACAGTTGTCCAAATGCTGTCCAACCACTTGTTAATGTTTTGTTTTATGTGTCTTGTGAAAGGTGAGGCTGTTTGAGAAGTGCTTCTAGTGATGTGCCAGAACTCGCATGTCCTTAAGACGGGGAGGTGGGGGCTGGTGTGCGTGGAAGTGAGGCCAGGGGGAGTGTGCAGTGTGGATGACGGTAGGGGCCTGGGTCCTCCTCCTTAGCAGTCTTGACCACAATACTGCAGTAGTGTAGCCTGAGTAGTCTTGATGACAAGACTGTGACAGTGTAGCCTGAGCAGTCTTGACCACAATACTGCAGGAATGTAGCGTCCAGTGAGCAGGTTTGTGGTTGGAGGGTAACGTGGGCGTCTCGTGTTGCAGGTGGGGTGTCTGCGGGCGTCGTGAGCGAGGCCCTTCCCCAGGGCGGCCCCCCCGAGGACACCCCAGCCTTGTCAGGGAGCAGCAGGCCTCTAGGCGGGCCTCCGACCTGTGGGGTAAGGACAGTGGGAGGCGGCCTGAGGACCACTAGTCTGGCGGGGGCCACTTCACCACCCACCTACCTGGTGGGTGGAGGGCCGAGCCTGGCCGGCCACGTGACGCTGGGACCCACCCAGGGCACCGTCGCCTGCCCCTACTGCCACAAGCTCCTCCGCTCACACTCGGGCCTCAAGACCCACATACGAGACCAACACACCGCCAACACTCAGGTCACCTGTAGTATCTGCCACAAGTCGTACCGGAACCAGAACTCGTTGAGCAACCACATGAGCCTTTATCATAAAGGAAGTAACGGTAGCGCGGCCACCCGACCCGGCACCGAACCCCGAGCTACTTGAGCCAACAACACCCTACCCACCCTCCCATCCTCCTGTAGTAGTCGGTAAATAAACCAACATGTCATATTCCTCTTGAGGAAGATGTGTGTGTGTTCTAGTTTCGACGCAGCAAGTAGCAAAGGCTGGCTGGACAGTGGAGGGAGTGTGCCGTACTGACGGGTTGTGTTGTTTGTTGCAGAAATGTACCGGCTGTTTGGGGACGGGATGGGGGCGTCGCCCATGGCGGGAGGGCGTGCCAGATTCGAGTGTCCTGTCTGTTCCAAAGTGCTGAGCACCAGCCATGGCCTGCGCAGGCACATTAATGACAGGCACACTGTCCACCTCACCTCATACCGCTGCTACGTCTGCAACAAAGAATACCGCACGCCAAATAGTCTCCAAAATCATATCTATGTGTACCACAAAAGAGAAGGAAAGAGCTGAGGGTGAGTTATTTGTAGGAGTGGTAGTGTGCGCCTTGCTTCCTGAAGCCTTGTAGCCAGAGCCTACGTAGTAGTGGCATGCCATGTAGAGCAGCTCTCAACCCCCGCCACATGACCATTTCCTTCTCTCTTGCAGAGAACAACGGTCGCTTAGAGTGTCCCCATTGCCACAAACTGTTGAGGGGCACAAGTCTACGCAAACATCTTGAGGACATGCATACAGTTCACCTGACTTCTTACGAATGCAAGATATGTCACAGACACTACCGCACTCCCAACAGCCTCCAGAACCACTGTAGCCGCTATCACCGGCGGCAGCGTACGGAGTTGCCGGGACCTGATTACGATACCTTATCTCACTGCCAGAGTCCCGGGCCATCTCCCGTGCCTCACCAGCTGTCCTCTCTGTTGGCGGCGGCGGCCGCTGCCCGCGCCTCCGTGCACGTCAGCCCGCGCACCCCGGGCCTCAGTAACGGGGCGCCCCCTCCCCCGGAGAACCATACCCCGCCGGACAAAGTCATATCATTCTCTGACATCTTCAATTGAGCACAGAGAAAACTCTGAAACAATGACCTAGTTTCCCAGGAGTTAAGGCATGATGTATGATTAAGGCAGAGACACTTAGAGGTATTGACGAGTTATGGGGGACACTAACCTATTGTACCCGCCATGATGGTGGCGGGAGGCTGGACCGAGAGTGGATTGTAACGGCACTTTCCTTTCCTGTTGCAGGGAAGACCAGCATTCTGTACACGCCAGCAGAGTGCCCACTATGTAAACGGCGGTTCTTCAATAAGTACTCAGCCAAAAGACACATGATTCAGGCGCACGGCGAGAACCTTTTCCACACCCGTCCCTACGCCCGGGCCGACCCCAGCTGCACCTCCACCTTCAGCGCGGCGCTGCAGGCCATGGGCGTGGGCTCTGTGGGGGGTGGCACTAGTGACACCCGACAGGCTATGGTCAAGGTTCACACCTTCGCACAAGACGGCTGTGCTTTCTCCTCCTCCCCGCCACTGCAACATAGTTGCCGCGACGGATCCTACAGTCAGCTGCTCTCAGGCCGGGGGCATGGCCCCTCGCCACCTCGCCACAATACACAGGACGGTACCTCAGGAGCGCTGGGAGTGGGCGCGTCCTCCACCACCACACCCCGCCACAGCAGCCACGATACCACAGCAACACTGCCAGGGCTCCAGACGGCCCTCCACAACACGATAGAATCACCAGCCGCCCCACAGGCCGCGGTAACCACACCTCGCCCAAGTCTTCACGAGTCGCCGAGCTCCGGCCACCTGACACACTCGGGGACCTCTCATCACAACACCCACGAGCCTTCCCCTGGGGTGCTCACCTCCACCTTCTCCCCAACACAGAACCTGTGATGCCACTGAGGCACACGGCTTCCAGGGTTCCTCATCATTGTGTACATTTATACTGCAGGGGGCAGGTGGAACACCACCCAGCTAACCCTATCACTCCAGTCTCCAGCAGCACCACCACCAACGCGTGGTGTAAGACTTTTGTGATAATCCTACAGAGTTTTCATCATGTATACGACTCATATAAAACTGGTGCCATATTTCGTGCTACTTCACAAAGTGAACATTTTGGAACTGAAAATTTTGTACACTCCAACTTAAGAGGAACAGTTTTCCATTACATATATATGTATATATATATATTGCCATGAATTCCTATTTTTCCGTAAGAACCCAAGGCTCGTTCAGTGTCAAAATGTAGATTTAGTTTTGTAGATGAATAATATAGTCACTAGTTTTGCTGAAGTAGACTTGATCTCGTATTTAAGTCCCAAGTAGGTGCATTTATGTTTGTACTGTACATGTATTTAGTTTGTGATAATAAAATGACCAAAATTTTTAACATTATTTTGTTTTCCCTCCAAGGTCGACCCGTATCTCTTTATGCAAGTTTAGGCTTCACCCATTTTCACAGTGTGATACCCAAAAATACTATGAAACAAACATGTTCCCGCACGGGAAGTGATTGCTGCCAGAAATGAAATGTTGTTGCCCAGATAAGGATAGAAAGTTTATACCGCACGTCGGTTTATGAGGCTGAATGATGAATGAAATAAATGCATTTCGAAGAAAGAACAAAAGAATGAAGTCGTGAAGACGTTAGCACCTCTCTTCTGAGGGAAGCATTCGCGGCACAGCTGATGTGTTTACCTCGTGTGATGATGGCTGGAGTCTTTGCCACAGTTTATGGAGCCAATATATCATTGACTTTCTTCTGGTGTGATCACCGAGAGGGCAAGGCCCGACCATAGTGATGCTATGATTAAGGTACCGTCTTGACCTACACGGCTCTCAGTGCCGCTGGTGTTGTCAATCATACACTCGTTTCCCTGTAGAGTTTGGGCTAGCTAGCGTCGGTTATGGGAGTTCGCGATGCACTCGGCGGCATTTTATGAGAATCTCTTGGCGATGCAGATGTTCAGGAGGCAGTAGATACGGCGAAAAGGATGCTGCATATCTTTGCAAATACGCTGTTGCTATCTACATTATGAGTGGCATGTGTCCAGTGCAGTTGTTGGCGTTGTGTCCAGACAGTGCAGTTGTTGGTATTTGTGGTTCGCCAGGTCTCCGTCCGGCATGGGGGTCTGGTCACCCCCACTGGTTGTGATCACTAGGGGGGGGGACACACACACACACACACACACACACACACACACACACACACCGACATGTCAAACCAGAAGGCGGTTGGGTGATTTAGATAGCTAGATTCACCCCAGGGTTGACACCGAATCATCTCGAAGTTGAAATATCGTACATCACAGGATTAGAAGCCGCGAGTCGCCAGAGGTGGAAGAACTCTCGTGTTATCAGCTGTTCGAGGACCATGGCGCCCACTTGGAGTGGATGATAACTCAGGGGATGTACAGGAGGTCGGGGCTGAGGGTGGACACCAACTAGATAAAGGGTGTGCCGCAGAACATATTGAGGGGCGGGAGTTGATAAGACAGAGAGTTTGTGCAGCAGGTCATGTTTTGGGGGCGACACTTTGATAACAGGGGTTGCAAACAGGTTAGGTTTCAGGTCGACACTTGATAACAGGGGTTGCAGACAGGTTAGGTTAAGGTCGACACTTGATAAAACACAAAGCTATGCAGCAGGGTGGTAGTCGACACTTGATCAGGCTTAAGGTGTTCAGCAGGTTCAGGGTCGAACACTTCATCAAACTAAAGGTGTTCAGCAGGTTCAGGGTCGAACACTTCATCAAACTAAAGGTGTTCAGCAGGTTCAGGGTCGAACACTTCATCAAACTAAAGGTGTTCAGCAGGTTCAGGGTCGAACACTGCATCAAACTAAAGGTGTTCAGCAGGTTCAGGGTCGAACACTTCATCAAACTAAAGGTGTTCAGCAGGTTCAGAGTCGAACACTTCATCAAACTAAAGGTGTTCAGCAGGTTCAGGGTCGAACACTTCATCAAACTAAAGGTGTTCAGCAGGTTCAGAGTCGAACACTTCATCAAACTAAAGGTGTTCAGGGTCGAACACCTGATTAAACAAAGGGTTTGTTATTCCTTGAGATTATTTTTGACTTGATATGTGTGGGTCTTTAAGGCTATGGGCATTTTGGTGATGGAAGTTGATGGTTCTTGGTTGTTTACCTTATGGTGTTGGTGAGAGTGGTGGATCAGCTGTATTGGTGGACGATGACTAGGCTGAGGTTCCTATACCAAATCACACTCCCTCAAGGTGAAACGGTTCTCCCTCTCCATGTATTTGCTAAATCCCCTCGGGGAAGGACGAGATGTGGTCGCAGTATTGGCCATGCTGCTCTAGTACTGGCCGTCAGGATAAAGATAAAAACACAAGTGCAACTTCTTGTCTTTTATGAGCCAGGTACCTGTATTCATTAGCAGCCAGGGTTCCACCGGAGGTGGCTTGTGACTCTCCATTCGTCCTTGCCGGCGTGTACTAGGGCTGAAAGTTCTTCTCCCTCCCGTCTTTTTCTTACTTGTTTTGTCTCGTCTTTTTGTCTTTGCTTTCCTTTTTATTCTCCTTTCTTGCTACCCTGGATTACCTCCTTCCGTCGTGAGCATAATTAAAATGCCACCTTAGTGCACCAGATAGGGATTCTGGTTATCAAATGGTAGATGTGGAGGACATTAACCTAATAAAGCTCTTGTGGTATATGTGATGGTCACGGAACGCCTGTCTAACTGACGTGATGTACACTTGAATAGAGAAGCGTTAAATGAAGTCTCGGTACAGGAAAGCCTACCCTGATCAACTGAGAATAATATGTTACTCACACTGATGATAAACTGCGCCACTCACAAGCAATGTGCTCGTTTCCCCTCCTTCCTGAACCTGTAGAGGAAGTAAACCATCTCAGTCCAAAGGTTGGAGCGCTCTCCTCCCAGCCCGCCATGGACGTAAGCCTTTAAGGTCCCCACATGTTACCTTCCATGGACATTGAATTTACGCCTCCGAGTGTGTCTTTGAAGCTGCAAAATGTGATGTTTTCCCAGTAGAGGAATCACGAAATATGAATGTTAGAGTCATCGTGTGTAGAGGGTTATGATACAAGAGCATGCTGATCCAGAGGGAAGGGTGTATGTAAGTGTGGTGTGGTGTGGTGTGGTGTGGGGAGGGAGGAAGGGAGTGTGGTGTGGTGTGGTGTGTGAGGTGTAATATTCTGACGGTGCTCCTCCTTGCAGGCGGCCTGGGGAGGTCGTGGTCGTGTGGGCTCCCCGAGTTGACGCCCGGCCCGCTCCTCCCATCCGGGGACCCAGGCGGGGGGCGTCTTCCAGGGGCCCCACACTCCGCGCCCTCACACCCAACATCTCCTACCGCCGCCCCCGCCACCGGGGTCACCAACACAGCCACAATCTGTGGCCCTCCGGATGTCGTCCAACTGCCCGTGCCAGCTGCCATTACTGGTCAGAGTGGAGGGTTTACCGTGGGCGGCGGCGGCGGTGGTGGTGAGCCCTGCGTCTGCCCTCACTGTGGCAAGTGTTTAAGAGACAAGTACAAAGTGCGGCGACACATAGAGGACGTGCACACGCCCTCCTCCCACAACCACCAGTGCTCCCTCTGCCACCGCCACTACAAGACGCGTAACACCCTCCAGAACCACATGAGCATCTACCACAGGCAACCCAGGGGGCCGCGCTGACCCTCACTCCTCCCCAACCTTAGTGCTTCCTGACCCCTCGCCTCCACCCGGGGACCACTTGACACTCAAGTTCCTCAAGTCCAGTACACCCTAGTTCCAGGGTCGGGCCGGAAGCCTCTCTATCTCCATGACGAGTTGAGCTTTAGAAAGATCCCAGGATTGTCTCTTCTCACCAGATGTCCGACCCTGGTCAGCCTGCGCTCTCTGAAAGTTTCAGGGTCGTGTACCTGGGACTTGGTAGTAGTCAAGTATGTGTGTCTAGTGATCAGTGGAGTACAAGGCACAGTATGAACTTTAGAGTAGAAATGGAAACTGGGCAGATGTTTACCTGACTGAACGGCCGCTCTGGTTGACAAACCATCTTATGAAATGTATTTCGGCCAATAACAGGTTTCTGTTGGACGCAAGATAGTCTTTTGTAAGTTTTGGGAATTCTTTTTTTTCTTCAAGGGGCTGAATTAGTCGAACGCAAGAATACGCGGGCTTGATATCAAGACGGTGTATGTCACTGCAAATGCGTTACATTGCTCTCATGAGACCCGGAGGGAATGTGCGGCGAACTTTTGCGATCCCCGCAGTTATCCACTTCATTTCCGGACTTCAGTCACTGCGGGAGCCTTTAGGTCCTGAAGGGATACATCTCATTCCTTTTGCCTCAGGGATGAGATGCTTTCTTGATCAATCACCTTTCTCTCGCTTGCCTGCGGTGGACTGGCTGCAAGATGGGTCTGGTATTGACGGCGAGGCCTTGGTGCTGGATGGTGGTCTGTGTAGGACCTAGCGCAACCTCGCCAACCATTTGAGGGCGAGGTAGATCATTGCAGCCCTCGGGCTGAGACAAGATCCTGGGACAGTTTGACTTGACAGGGTGTTCATTGTTGGCTCCAGTCGAACCTCCGGGTCGAAGGAGCAAAGGAGTACCATGACATCCTGAGTCTGGCTTCCAGTGGGATAGGTCGTCGAACAAGTTTTGTGCTTCCAGCGCTCAGGCATCTCCTGCTATAAGTCGTCCCACGCGAGGGTTAGGCATCGCTTGCTGATCTAAGGCGTCATATCGTCCTGTTTGTACGACCTGTCTTTTAAAGGTTCTTGTTTCAATGCCCTGTTTGTTGCTGCTGACCACGGGTCATCCCTGTAAGGGCAAGGTTGAGGAAGACGGCAAGAACTTCTTTAGTCTTATAGTACAATGTTCTATGTGTGTTTGGCTGGAGGGTCTCTCGGCGCGTGTGCTCCTGTAGTGTGTTATGGGCCTTCCGGCAGTCAACGTCTTCGAGACAACCACAACTGCTGCCACGTCTTAGGTCTGTCCGTTGACGGAGGTCGTACTGAGGTAGAGACTCTTCCCATGTACAGTTTGTATTAGCAATGACGTAGTGTGATTGTCATGTAGGTATTCATTTTGTACTTTCGTTTATACCTGGAGTAGCGTGGCTAGTACACCAACCTCAGGGCCAAGTGGACGTTCGATGGCATCTTGGCCTCGGCTACCAACACCACGGACACGTGTTGGTCCCTCCCTTATCGCTGACCTCTACCCTGACATCTGCTTATCACTGGCTCTTAAAGCGACTTGACTTTATTCCTTCACCTCCGATCCACTTATGACGCTGACCTACACGAATTATGTACGTTGTTTGACCTGTCCTTAATCATAGGTTGATTTTAGTACTGTGATCTACATAGACTCAACAGCTTATCTCTCCTTTGTCTTCAAGCAGAGTTTCTACATAGACTCTACAGCTTATCTCTCCTTTGTCTTTAAGCAGAGTTAAAAGACTCTGCAGATCAACACTCTCCCTTGTCTTCGAGCGAAGTTAACACTGACCAGCAGGACATAGTAATACGACATAACTTTCAACATACCTTTGGTTGATGTAACACTGACCCACACATACTGCCAATACACGTATCTTGGTTCAAACACCCCAACATGGTGAACTTGTGTTGACGTGTGCATCCTGCTGCTGGGAACGTATGCAGAGGCTGTCGTAACGTGCACTTTCATGTTGCCAGGAACGTAAGAGAGCGTCGGTACGTTTGTTGGACGTATGCTCTCAAGCTTCCAAACTTATGTTTACGAACGCTGACGGAGACACGAAAGTAGAAGAGCTGGTGATAGAGACAGCAGCAGCAGTCAGAAGACACTGTAAGGAAAATAACTTATGGACGTACTTAATACGTCACCTGGCTGCTGTAGTAGTAGTAGTAGTAGTAGTAGTAGTAGTAGTAGTAGTAACATGTCTTACTTCACCCAGCTGCCGCAAGTCTCGCTCATTACTTAAGACAGTAGTATGAGGTGTCAGGCCCTTGAGCACGAGGGGGGTTTAATGATACTGGTGTAGAATTTGGACGGACCCCCTAAAGGGTCAGGTCAAAGGCCTGGCCATCGTGTCCAGCAGTCGCACACACACACACACACACACACACACACACACACACACACACACACACACGTCACACATCACAGTCTGGCCGACAGTAGCAACAGCGCCCCTACCCAATACTCGTCGTACTTTAGTCAGGTGTTAAGTGTGAGTGTGTCTTGCGCACCATCTCCAGCACCGCTCACCACCACCACCACTGTACACATCAGTGGCCCCATCTGCTCCCCCTACTGCCTGTGTCATCACATCGCTCCTCCCCAGAAACCAGTGGATCGTCTGCACCAGTCTCGTCCCACACCCACGATCACTGATACCATTCGTCAGCTAAACCACTCGTCACTAGTGTCAGCACCAAAACCTCTCGTCAGCTTAACTTCGTTATTGGTGTCCACCTAAACCACTCGTCAGCTTAACTTCGTCATTGGTGTCCACCTAAACCACTCGTCAGCTTAATTGGTCGTCACTAGTGTCAGCACCTAAACCACTCGTCAGCTAAAATGGTCGTCACTGGTGTCAGCACGTAAACCACTCGTCAGCTAAACTGGTCGTCACTATTTTCAGCACCTTAACCACTCGTCAGCTTAACTGGTTGTCACTGGTGTCAGCACCTAAACCACTCGTCAGCTAAACTTCGTCACTGGTGTCAGCACATAAACTACCCGTCAGCTTAACTGGTCGTCACTGGTGTCAGCACCTAAACCACTCGTCAGCTTAACTGGCCGTCACTGGTGTCAGCACCTAAACCACTTGTCAGCTAAACTGGTCGTCACTTTAGTATCATATCTGAACCAGTCATCACTTGTTTAACCAAACCGTTCATCACAGTCATTAACTGAAACGGTCGTCACACTTATCACCACACCCTTACTAAACCAGTCATCACCACTCTCCAGCCAAGCCAGTCATCATCACTACGTCAACTAAACCATTTAACCATCATCAGATAAACCAGCCTTCACGACAGCGCATTTAAACCAGCCCACCGGAATCATTTATCACCTTCATTTAAACCAGTCATCACAACACACACTAAATCAAGTCATCTTTGAACTGGATCAATTAGTCTAGTCATCACCGTCAACTAAACCAGTCGTCACTAAAGTGAAAACTGCATCAGCTAAACCAGCACCATACAGCAGTCATCACTGCCGCATTTTGAAACCAGTCATCACTGTATCAATTCAACCAGTCATCACTGCGTCATTTAAACCAGTCATCACTGTATCAGTTAAACCAGTCATCTGCATCATTTTGAAACCAGTCGTCACTGCAGAAACTAAACCAGTCGTCATCACAAAACATCAACAAGCCAGTCAACTGGTCATCATCAAACCCTCCTCAACCAGCCATCTCCACACTGCAGCAACTAAACCAGTCATCTCAGCAGTACATCAGCTAAACCAGTCATGTCCAAATTACATCAACTAAACCAGTCATTACCACAGTGCGTGAACTGAACCAGTCATCTCCACACTGCGTGAACTAAACCAGTCAGTCATGCCTACACTGCGTGAACTGAACCAGTCAGTCATGTCTACACTGCGTGAACTAAACCAGTCAGTCATGACCGCTCTGCATTAACTAAACCAGTCAACTCCACAGCTAAACCGACCATCTGGTCAGCATTGGTGTATGGTCGTGCATACCGCGTGCCGCCCCCATACAGTGCCTCGACCCCCCCATATGCACGAGAGCATATATGATCCTCAGGTATGGTGGCCTGGTGTTTGACCTGACCCTTGTACTGACGGGTCCACTGAAAGACACCAGGCCATCAGTGCTCCAGGACCTGTCGCCGACGTGATCCGTCAGTTGACTGACACTAACCACCATTGCTGTCAGCCGTCGGTATAAACCATCAGCCCCCCAAACCCTGATAACCTCATTGCTACCACCGTCACTCCCAACACTGCCATCATCATCACCATGAACACACTCGCTACCCCACCCTCAGTACGTCACCGCTGCCATCACCAACACCATCATTTACCTCCACTCACCTTAATCATCATTTATCTCCATCCACCTCAATCATCATTTATCTCCACCCATCTTAATCATCATTTATCTCCATCCACCTCAATCATCATTTATCTCCACCCATCCACCCACCTCAATCATCATTTATCTCCACCCACCTTAGTCATCATTTATCTCCACCCACCTCAATCATCATTTATCTCCACCCACCTCAATCATCATTTATCTCCACCCACCTTAGTCATCATTTATCTCCACCCACCTCAATCATCATTTATCTCCACCCACCTTAGTCATCATTTACCTCCACCCACCTCAATCATCATTTATCTCCACCCACCTCAATCATCATTTATCTCCACCCACCTTAGTCATCATTTATCTCCACCCACCTCAATCATCATTTATCTCCACCCACCTCAATCATCATTTATCTCCACCCACCTTAATCTTCCAACTTTTGTCAAGATTCTGTAAGACTTAGTCGTGCAGGGATTGATACCAAGTGGTTGAAGGCAAGTTATTGACAGGTGTAGAGGCCAGTGGTGTGGGCAGAGAACATGTTAAGAGGTTAGTTTGTAAGGCCAGTGGTGTGGGGAGATAACAGGTTGTGGAGTTTTAAGTGTAGAGGCCATTGGTGTGGGGAGATAAAGGGTTGGAGGATTAATTATAGAGGCTAGTGGTTTGGGGAGACAACAAGTTTAGTGTAGCGGGCAATGGTAGGATAGATAACAGGTGTAAAGGCTGATGGGGGTGATGGTGTGGGGAGAGAACGTGTTGGGGTGTAGAAGTCAGTGGCGTGGGAAGATAACAGGTTAAAGTGTAGAGGCGGGTGGTGTGAGGAGATAACTGGTTGAGAGGTTAGCTGTAGAGGTCAGTAGTGTGATGTGGGGAGAGAACAGGTTGAGGAATTAGGTGCCGGGGTCAGCGGTGTGACGGTGTGGGGAGAGACCAGGTTGAGGAGGTTAGGTGTACCGAGGCCAGTGGTGTAGGGGAGAGAGAGAGAGCAAGTCGAGGCCCCCCTCATGTGTATGGTTCACGTTCCTGCAAATCTCAGGAGTAGCTTTTGCACCCTAGCTAGTGTGGTACCGTTGACAACACCACCACTACACACCACCTCACATACTCTATACTTCCTGTTTACTGCCGTGTCCTGTATTCCTTGTTTTCGGCACCTTTAATATCTAGAACTGTACTATGTTGAGTGCCGTGACTGTGATCTTACCTCTCGGTGACTGTCTGCTCTGACTGGGGCGCTGTCTCTTCTGTTGCAGAGTGGGTGCGGTGCGGCCAGTGCAACAAGGTGCTGGGTGGGCGGCGCAGCCTCAAGCAGCACATAGCTTGTGTTCACGCCCCCGCCTCCCCTGGCTACCAGTGCAAATATTGCCATAAAGTGTATAAAAACAAACACACGCTGTTTAGTCACGTGAGCCAGTACCACAGATACCCGAGCGTGGCCCCCAGCGCCGCCCAGTAGTGCCGTCCCGCCACACTTCCGCTCCATCATTATCTTGGCTCTCTAGTCATCATCCCTACACCCTCACGTAGTCGACACAACTGTTGCTCAACGACTTTAGGATCCTTCGGAAAATAAAAAAAAGATTTAGCGTGGACATCTTTACACACTGTGGATCCTCGTTTTAGCTACCATATGATTAACAGTGGAGGTTATTGAAGTGCCCCTTTTTTTGTAAACGAAGAACAATGTGCCAAAATGTGATCTTGTTATGTAGTCTGGGCAGTGATAATAAAGAGGTTGATGGTCGGCCAGTATTTCTCTTATCCTTCCCTTACCATGTGTGCAATGTTGTGAATCTCAGGCTAGACAGAGGGATTTTTTTTTTTTTTTGTGTGTGTGTGTATCATGTGCTTCTTTCTCACGGGTGTAATACTGACCTGAGGGGAAGGGTGGTGGACTGTGGACGGGGTTGGGAGGGTCGGGTGCGACAGGCGTCACTTGTCTGCAGCGGCTGCCGGGGGATCTCCAGTGTGGGCACTCACCTGAACAGTTTGTGGCTACTTTTGTTTCCTTTCTTGAGTGGTTTGGTGGTGCAGGTGGAGGGAGGTAGTGGCTGGGCCCGCACTCACCGCGGTGTTGTATCGTTGCAGGGAAGCCGACCTTCATGCGCAGCCCGCTCGTGTACATACCGGTGCTGTGCCCCGTCTGTGGCAAGAAAATCAGTAACAAGTACAATCTCAAGACCCATGTGCGTAACATGCACCCAGAAACCCTAGGGTTTTTGTCGCAAAAGGAGGAGATGTAGTGGGGCAGCTGGAACGCCTCCTGCAGCAAGGCACTCTCCGGGGGTTGCGGACCGCCTCCCTCTGTGCTCTCCTTGTAGCATTACCTGCTGACACTCTCTCTACTGTCGGGGTAACCAGTGTTACCTGTGGCGGATGTGACACGCACCTCGTCACTTGCCATGGCTGGGAGTAGAGGGCGCCTCGCTGCCCATGCATGTGTCGCCTCGCATTGGATGATACACCCATCACATAAGTTGTAGTAGTATAGAGTATTTATTTTAACAATTTTCTGAATGATCAAAAAAAAAAAAGATTTTCTTACTCTTGAGTAGTAGCGTAAGTAGTCAGTTTTGCAGTTTTCCTCTCTGCCTGGTGTGTTTATGTTGCTTGTGATGATGAAGTATTGGGTGTGTCAAGGCAGTAGACGAGCAGCGCTTACGGCGTGTTGTCTTTGTTGCAGGGGCGCGGGCGTGGGTGGTGGGCGGGGGTGGGGCGGTGTCGTGCCCGGTGTGTGGCAAGCGGCTCAGCAACAAGTACAACCTCCGCATCCACGTGAGGGACAAACACGAGACGCAGGAAGGCGCCCGCCCCACTTGTGCCACCTGCTGCCGCACCTTCAAGAACGCCAATAGCCTCCGTGTCCACGCCATCAAGCAGCACGGCCACGTCAGCAACAGGCACAGGATGAGAGCCATGTACCACAATAGTGTGCCCGGGGGCTCGCCCACCACCCCACCAGCCCACCCCCTCTCACACCTTGCCACTTCCACCACCACAACCACCACATCCACACACCACTACCTCGACCAGTACCCCCACGTGCTGGCGTCGGCCCCCCACCACGGTGAGCGGCCGCGGCTCGGCCTGTGTCAGGAGGGTCGGGAGCCGTACGCTTCCCCCGTGGTGGTCGCCGCCACGCCCACCGGGGGCGCGGCACATGCACTAGGGCGCCCCCAGGAGCCCAGCCCGCGCCTCGCCTCGCCTACATTCCACGACACAAACTTCCACCCTCACAAGGGGTCATAGGCACCGACCTACTCAACACCTTCCCTCGTCGGGACAAACACATGATGAACAGTATTTGTAATGTATTCCTAACATTTTCTGATCAAAACTTAACAACACTGGGATGAACCAGAGAACTGTTGTTGTCTTGGGTTGTAATAAACAAAAACAAAAAAATGCCTCCTTAGACATATCGATTATATAGGTGACACAATCAGTTCGGTTTAATACTGATTCATATGTACTATGTACATTTTTGTAGTAAACTCTTTTAAGTATCATGTCTTTGATATCAATCCTGTTATAGATAAGATAGATACCGTATATCAGTTGAAAATGATCTAGGGATTTTTCCAAAACTGTTTAGATAGTATATAGCATGTTACATAGAAGCTGGAGAAGATGTTGTATATATAGCATGTTACACAGATGCCGGAGAAGATATAGTATATAGCATGTTAAGGACAATAGCTCCTGGAGAAGATATAGCATATAGCATGTCACAGACAATAGATCTTGGAAAAGATATAGCATATAGCATGTCACAGACAATAGGTCCCGGAGAAGTATACAGCATGTTACAGACCCTAGATGCCGGAGAAGATATAGCATATAGCATGTTACAGACCATAGATGCCGGAGAAGATACATAGCATGTTACAGACCATAGATGCCGGAGAAGATATAGCATATAGCATGTCACAGACCATAGATGGCGGAGATATAGCACATAGCATGTTACAGACCATAGATGCCGGAGAAGGTATATAGCATGTTACAGACAATAGATCTTGTGGGAGAAGATATATATATATATATATCATGTTACAGACCATAGATCCTGTAGGAGAGGATATATATATACCTGAGGTTGACAGGCAGACATACAAACACCAAGTGTGTCTTGTATGTGTAATGTTGACCAGCTGGGTCGCTAACTACAGCACCAGATGAAGTTCAATCCTTAAGGTCGATGCTGCGACCCTGAAGCCTGGCTATACAACCCTTGGGTATGGTGGCCTGGTCTTTGACTTGACCCCCTAAGGCCAGGCAAGCATCTTACCCATGGGTTAGTTTGGTGGTGGCGACGGGTGTCGTAAGTTGTGGTCGGTGTGCGTGGAGGCTGACTCGTACCGGCCACGCGGGGGTGTGTCCGGGCTGCTGCTATAGCAGGCCTTGATGCTCCCCCCACACGCGGACCTTTGACCACTTAACAGCTGTGAAGAACCTTGAGGTGTAGAGCGCCAGTTGTGTACACCGACCAGATACATAGAGCTCTTGATTAGTGGCGAGTATTGATCGAGATGGTAACGACTCTTGAGTGTGTCGGCTTGAGTGATCTTTACCTGTATTTCCTGCTGCCCATAGTCAATTAGTCAACTCGGAATGTTCTTGTGGAAATATTGAGACACATTCTCTTGCGCCACCACAAGGGATTAGATATATCAAGTTCTGCTACACTACACTGTAATGCAGGAAGTACTTTGATACATGTCATCCCTCCAGAATTAATTGACGTAATGATTATTCATTTATGTATTTACATACACCAGTATATTAGAGTTGTTTATCGTTTCTTGCGTAGCGAGGTAGTGCCAGGAACAGACCAAGAATGGCCTCATTTGATCACATCCACTCTACATGTCAGGTATAATGCATTGGAACCAAGGCCAGAAGGACCATATTTTTTGTGGTGTACTCAGACTGCTTCATGTGCCCTGTCTCAGCCCATTGTCATCATGTAACATTCTTGCATTCCCGGTCGCTCTATTCTGTGCAAGCCTCGCACCTTCTTGCATACTGAGGCCCTGATCAATTGAAGCATCTTTTCGTCCATTCCATTTCCCGTGTGGTTTCCTCCCTTCTTTCCTCCCCTGAACATCTGACTCGGACACCCTCTTAGCATCTCCCCGCTAATCCCATCCCTCTGTCCGAACCATTTCAGTACGACCCCTTTATCGCTCTCAGTCATATTCTTCTTCCTACCACACCTGTCTCTCTCTCTCTCATCATTTCTTACTCGATCAAACCTCCTCACACCACATGCTATCCTATAACCCTCTCCTGTGCTATATTTTCCCTCCATGCCTGCCATAAGCCGTACTGCCGGGACTCGATCGTATCCATTTTGCTCCTCGCACACTCTTAACCTGTCTCCACTCACTCCTCAGAACACCCAGGACCATAGTCTCCCCCCCTCCCCCACACCCTCCCTATGGCTTACTTTCATTGTCATCGTTCCATCCACTGTCATCTCTGCTCCCAGGTGTCAAAACCTCGCCTTTTCCTTCGGGTTCACTTCGTACAAGAGCTCCCACCTGTACACCCCCCCCCCATCCTCTCTCTCTCTCTCTCTCTCTCTCTCTCTCTCTCTCTCTCTCTCTCTCTCTCTCTCTCTCTCTCTCGTAAACTTCTTAATCTTATTTTTTGTTATTTATGTTAACTATCAGCTTTCGTCTTTCACACTTGTCTTCTGAACTCGGGGACCATCTCTTCCACTTTTCTCAACTCGAGTCTGCCACCAGCGCCGTTGCGTCAGTGACGGAAGACCCGCTCTACTGTCTCCAAGACACTTGCATTTAGCCTCCTCACCGCTCCATCCATAAACATAGAGCCGTGGTGATATCACCTACGCCTGCCGCAGACCCAGCTTCACACACACACACACACACACACACACACACACACACACACACACACACACACACACACACACACACACTCCTTACTCTCTTGTTAGAAACTCCTCACTGCTTGTAGCAGCTTCCCTCCCACACCATGTACTCGTAACAGTTTTCATAAAGCATCTATTGACGCTCTCAAACGCTCCTTTAGATCCAATGAATTTGACATACAAATCCTTCTGTTTCTCATCGGATTATCTCGCATAGATACGGCAAAGCAAACGCCTGATCCACACATCCCCTACCTCTCATAAAGACGATTTAATCCTACCACATCTATACCTGCCACCACACTGTCAATATACCACTACTCTCCCATACAGCTTGGAGGTATATTGATCGAGATGATAATACTTTTGTAATGTGAATGGTCACTTTTGCCTCCCTCGCCTTTATACAGCTGCTAGGACTAATGCAGTCATTTCGCCAGTCTTCAGACTCCTCACTCACCCTCAGCCATACGTACTTCGAAAATTTTGATTGATTGATGTACAATATTTCTTACGCCTTCCCTTCACAGATAATGCACACGCTCCTTTCGTTTCTCATTCACATAGGTTGTAATTTTCTCATCCCATCACTCACCCATTCGCTACCCTTTTTCCACATGCCCACATCCTATATATATATATATATATATATATATATATATATATATATATATATATATATATATATATGTATATATATATTATTACGTTGGAGACAAAAGTTCCCATCAGGGCTGGGCCTTAATTGAAATATAAGCGAGGTTAATGAAAGGGAAAAAACGTTCAGACACGGGAATGTATTTTCGAATCTGGAGGAAGAAAAAAAAAACCTGTCTTTAAAATGTGGCAGATCATAATTATCGGGAAACACATGAGGTGTCGGGAAAGAAAGTTAATATTATTATTATTAATCCGCAAGTTGTTTTTTTTTAAAAAAAGAAATCCAGAACTTCTTTCCAGTCTCTCTCTTGCAGTCCAAGAATGCGCTACTCTCATTTGCAGGGAAATATGCACTCATTTGGAATGAGAAATTCTTTTGACCAGGCAACCTTGCCACAGGTGGCTTTACAGTGACGGTACACACACACACACACACACACACACACACACACATATATATATATATATATATATATATATATATATATATATGATCATTGTATAACCACGAGAAACTGATCCACAACAGAGTCAAACGAAGCACCTTTTTTCACCCACACAACATGGCATCTTACCCAACTCCCATCACCATTATGCAACACTCCGGCCATACACAACTTACCCTAGATGGCTTAAACCAGCCACAGAACCCCCCTCCCGCACACAGTACTAGTGACAGTATATGTCAACAAACCATTCGACCCATTCCCCCGACACCTCATCACCTTGGAAGGTACATGGCATCACCTTCCACTGCAACAGTGACGAAAAGTGGTTGGTCGACTTTATAGTTCGGCGGCCATGGCCAGAACCACTCACAGTAGCTTCAACTCTGAAATGATATCTACAATGGAGTTCCCCAAGGGGCATTTCTTTCT
Organism: Panulirus ornatus; assembly: GCF_036320965.1. Classification (NCBI taxonomy): domain Eukaryota; kingdom Metazoa; phylum Arthropoda; class Malacostraca; order Decapoda; family Palinuridae; genus Panulirus; species Panulirus ornatus. The sequence continues at coordinate 6,069,306 of NC_092287.1, forward strand.
CCAACCCTCTGCAGTCTCTTCGTACTCGACGATAATGAAGGTCCGATCATAGGCAGACTTCACAGGCACACCACAACGCCCTTACGCCACAACAGCAAAAACAGACATGCAACACTACATCACACAGTTGGAACATTGGCTAACCCAGAACAGAATGTCTGAATCTCCACAAAAGTCTTGAGTCACTCTTAACCCCAGACAGAGATGAATTCAGCTCACAACTTCTTGTTACCTTGACTAGAAAATCACTCTCAGTGAACCAAACACCAAAGGTTTTAGTCATCAAATACATCAGACATGGCATTGACTCTCCACACGCAGTTACATCAACACAAAAGCAAATAAAAAACAAAAAGCCCATATAACAGTGACGGGCACAATATTTGGAAAGAGAGAGAGATACTGATCGCTAAACATCCTCCTTACGCTACGCCTCTCCCGCCTGATCCTTCGCTCTCTCAAGACCAAATAGAAGAAAGCTGTAGACCACTCAAGTTAGTGTTTCCAGAAACAATCGAAACCCAGACACGAAATCATGATCCTTTCCAATACAACCCCACCTGAACATAATTGGGGCTCGGTTCTGTGCAACATCACTCGACCAAACAACACCATAGCTAACTACCAACTCCTCAAGTAGAAATAAAAAGCTTACCCCTGCCTCACACTTCAGTAACCTCTACTGACAGAGCTCCCTACCCACAACTGATATAACAATAACAAAACGCATGGTCTCTGAAATAACCCAACAAGTACTGTTGACAACCAACTTCCCCTCCTCGAGTCTTAAACGACCATCCCAACCAGACGTACACACATCAGAAGCCACACTTCCCAGACAAATACGAATCACACTCTCCAGACAAATACGAATCACACTCTCCAGACAGATATGAATCACATTTTCCCGTCTACGTTCAGGAAGTCATCCAACCCTGCAACGCTACAGACATGGCTTCGACACACACACACACACACCAAAACCCTTCATGGCCACGATACAACTGCTTACACCTCAAGAAAGACATGGAATGCTTAGTACTCGATTACTTACCCTGCTCTTCCTGGACATGAACGCGCGTGCACCATACTACTCTCTCTCTCTCTCTCTCTCTCTCTCTCTCTCTCTCTCTCTCTCTCTCTCTCTCTCTCTCTCTCTCTCTTTCCCCCTCCCGTGCAGCAGTGGTACAGGAGGCTGGCAGCCACTCTCTGATCACATCCTCCTCCTCCTCATTAGTCTGGTGGGCGGAAGGTCTGCCTTACGCCGGCCCGTCTGTGACGTTGACACTTCCCTACAGACGACCGTCCGTGGTGTGCACGTTCCCCTTCATTTGTCCGTTGCCTCCCCATCCTCCCACGTCCATCCGTCCGTGGTGTGCACGTTCCCCTTCATTTGTCCGTTGCCTCCTCATCCTCCCACGTCCATCCGTGTTGATATACGTCCTCCCATGTCCGTTGTCTCCACCAACACCCCCCATCCCTCCTCCACCGACCACATTCCTTCCACATGCCTCCCTCCGTCCGTGGTGGCCACCACACCCAGCCAGCGTTAGACTCTGGTGGGCCCATTGGCCGCGCAGCCAGTTTTTGCCCGACGCCGCGTGGACCATCTTGTATTATTACCATCATCAGATGGAACGATGTAGGTAGCCATTAAAGCCGGTCACACACGGGCTCTGTCCAAGTGCTGCAAGTTATATACACATCTGGCTCTCTCTCTCTCTCTCTCTCTCTCTCTCTCTCTCTCTCTCTCTCTCTCTCTCTCTCTCTCTCTCTCTCTCGGCACGGGCAACTGAATGGCCAAATCAAGGTCATCCCATGAACGTTATATATATATATATATATATATATATATATATATATATATATATATATATATATATATATATATGCAAAACCTAAGCCAGGTACCCATTTTATCATCCAACCCCGCGGGAAGATGAACAGGTGGATTGACTGTGGACAGACTCCCACAACCAGAATTCGAACCTATACGCTCAACCGTGGGCGGCCCGTGAATGCGCCACGGTCAGCGGCGCTCCCGCCACGCCACGGAGGCAAAACAAAGAATATGACAAAGAAGACAAGTCTTTAATGTAGAGTTTGGCCGGTTGGTAGATAATGTTGCTGGTGTGTGTGTGTGTGTGTGTTTGCTTTGTTTGTGGCGCATGATGTCGGAGCGCTGCTTTTAGTCGTATCGTGGTTAGTGGCGATGCAGGTTGGTTTATGGAGGTGGCTCTCTTGTTTGTGGCACTGTGCCAGTGCTCCTTAGTTAGTGGGGGATGGTCTGGCATGCTGTTGGTGGTGGGTTAATGAGGCTCCACGGATGATATGTTGTGTTAGTGGTCTTAGTTATGGCTCATGGAAGTGGTGGCCAGTTAATGTTATGCTAGTAGCAAAGCAGTCTGGTTAGGGTATTGCTCTCTAGCTAATAGCAAAGCTACTTTGGTAGTGTAATGCTCTCTAGTTAATAGCAGAGCTATCGTGTTATTGTATTGCTCTCTAGTTAATAGCAAAGCTATCGTGTTAGTGTATTGCTCTCTAGTTAATAGCAGAGCTATCGTGTTAGTGTATTGCTCTCTAGTTAATAGCAGAGTTATCTTATTAGTGTATTGTTCTCTAGTTGATAGCAAAGCTATCTTGTTAGTGTATTGCTCTCTAGTTAATAGCAAAGCAATCTTGTAAGTGTATTGCTCTCTAGTTAATAGCAAGGCAACCTTGTTAGTGTATTGGCTCTCTAGTTAGTAGCAAAGCTATCTTGGTAGTGTATGGCTTTCTAGTTAGTAGCAAAGCTATCTTGGTAGTGTATGGCTTTCTAGTTAATAGCAAAGCTATCTTGTTAGTGTATTGCTTTCTAGTTGATAGCAAAGCTGTCTGGTTAGTGTATTCTTCTCTAGTTGATAGCAAAGCAATCGTATTAGTGTATTGCTCTCTAGTTAATAGCAAAGCAATCTTATTAGTGTATTGCTCTCTAGTTGATAGCAAAGCAATCTTATTAGTGTATTGCTCTCTAGTTAATAGCAAAGTTATCTTGTTAGTGTATTGCTATATAGTTAATAGCAAAGCTATCTTGTTAGTGTATCGCTCTCTAGTTAATAGCAAAGCTATCTTTTTAGTGTATTGCTCTATAGTTGATAGCAAAGCTATCTTGTTAGTGTATTGCTCCCAAGTTAATAGCAAAGCAGTCTGGTTAGTGTATTGCTCTAGTTAATAGCAAAGCAGTCTGGTTAGTGTATTGCTCTACTTAGTAGCAGTTGCTCGTTGTTTGCAGGTGTGGATTCTTTTGGTATGGGTAGTTAGGCGGTGTTGTGCTGGCTTGCTAGTGATATTGCCGTTTTGTTAGTGGTGTTTGTGGCTTGTTAGTGATATTGCCGTTTTGTTAGTGGTGTTTGTGGCTTGTTAGTGATACTGGTGTTTTGTTAGTAGTGTTTGTGGCTTGTTAGTGATACTGGTGTTTTGTTTGTTGGTAGTTTGAGCTGTCAAGTGATATTTGTGGCTCTTTGGTGATATTGCTACTTTGTTTGTTAGAGCTGTTTTGCTTGTTAGAACTGTTTTGTTTATGGATTTTTTGTCTTTTAGAATTTCTGTTGTCTTAGTATTAGTAGTAGTAGTAGAGGTAGTAGCCCAGTTTGTCTGTTAGTATTTACATAAGTAATATTACGATTATGTTAATGGTTTTGCACACTGGTTTGTGGTGGTGATGTTTGTAGTCCAATTAATATTGTTTGTGGTGATGATGTTAACTAATTTTTTTTTCATCTAGTGCCAGTGATTGATGTGTTTGTAATTTTACTGGGTTTTTTGTTTGTTTTGTTTGCCTCTGCTCGTTCAGTGTGTGTGCGTGGTTTGCGGAATTGTATGGCTTGCGGGTAGTGTCAGTGTTAGAAAAATGCTCTATGAATATGTTTTGTTTGTGAAGTGTTTTGTTAAGTGGGTTGTATTATGAAATTATACTTTTGTAAGTTGATGGCTTTTATTTTCAGTGCATTGTTGTGTTAGTGGTGTTTTATAAGTGTTTTGGTAGTTGTGTTTTATAAGTGTTGTGTTAGTGGTGTTTTATAAGTGTTGTGTTAGTCGTATATTTTTTTATAAGTGTTGTGTATAATCCTTTTATGTGGCGTGGAAGTGCACGGTTGTACACATGTTGCTGTGTTAGTGGCTGTGTGGTGAAATTAGTCTTGATGTTGTGTTGCACCGATGTGTTACTGGTGTTGCCTCTCTGGTGGTTGTCTTACTTATATTTGTAAGTTACTTTACCGTGTTACAGACAGTGCTGTCGTGTGAGTTATAAAGTTCCTATGTTGTAGGTAATACTCTGATGTCTGCAGTAGTGCCATATTTAATGTGTTAATATTGCTATGTTAGTGGTATTGTTTGTTTGCCCCCTGTGTGGTGTTGCTGCTTTGTTTGTGGCGTTGTTAGCTAGTGCCAGTGCTGGGCTATAAGGGGTAGTGCCTTGTTTGTGGTAATGTAGTACGAATGACGATTGGACACGCTTGTTCTGTGGTTGATCGTGGAAGCGTTTGGACCTGCAGGTTAGGTGTGCTAAGACCCACCGACCTCTTTCTCGTTTGTTACGACCCATGCATGATTCGGGTAGTACGACTCGTGTGGTCAGTGATTGAACCATTAGTTAGGACGGCTTGGCCAATCTCATGGCCCTTACCCGTCGAACAGTCGTGCTCGAGAGAGTAAATTGCCGAGGAGGTTGTGTCTGTGGCGAGAGCGAGTCAGCGTTCGCCAGCGCCAGTGGGAAGTTCTGGGGGAAATCTGTAATGCATCAGGTAAATTATATTGTAGGGTCTGGTGTGGGAGCCTGGCAGGTGTTGGGTCAGGTGTGGGAGCTTGGCAGGTGTAGGGTATGGTGTAGGGTCAGGTGTGGGAGCCTGGCAGGTGTGTGAGCCTGGTGGTGTAGGTTCAGGTGTGGGAGCCTGACAGGTGTAGGGTCTGGTGTGGGAGCCTGGCAGGTGTTGGGTCAGGTGTGGGAGCTTGGCGGGTGTAGGGTATGGTGTAGGGTCGCGTGTGGGAGCCTGGCAGGTGTTGGGTCTGGTGTTAGAGCCTGGGTGGTGTATGGTCTGGTGTGGGAGCCTGGCAGATGTAGGGTCTGGTGTGGGAGTTTGGCAGGTGTAGGGTATAGTGTAGGGTCAGGTGTGGAAGCCTGGCAGGTGTGGGAGCCTGGTGGTGTAGGTTCAGGTGTGGGAGCCTGACAGGTGTAGGGTCTGGTGTGGGAGCCTGGCAGGTGTAGGGTCTGGTGTGGGAGCCTGGTAGGTTTAGGGTCTGGTGTAGGAGCCTGGTTGGTGTAAGGTCTGGTGTGGGAACCTGTCAGGTGTAGGGTCAGGTGTGGGAGTCTGGCAGGTGTAGGGTCAGGTGTGGGAGCCTGGGTGGTGTAGGGTCTGGTGTGGGATCCTGGATGGTGTAGGGTCAGGTGTGGGAGCCTGGCAGGTGTAGGGTCAGGTGTGGGAGCCTGGGTGGTGTAGAGTCTGGTATGGGAGCCTGCCAGGTGTAGAGTCTGGTGTGGGAGCCTGGTATGTGTAGGATCAGGTATGGGAGCCTGGCAGGTGTAGGGTCTGGTGTGGGAGCCTGCCAGATGTAGGGTTCTGGCAGGTGTAGAGTTCTGGTGTGGGAACCTGATATGTGTCTAGGTCAGGTGTGTTCTGGTATTTACAGCTAACGTAGCCAGTATGTTGGTCAGGTTAATAGTGCTCGGCTTCGTTGTTCGAGTGTAAATGATATTCTGTGGGACCGCGGCTGAATTATGTAGGTAGTGATTTAGAAGGGATTTCAGTATATTCAGGTCATATTCGGAACGTGAACTTCATTCCAAGACATTCTAGTCCATATTGATTGTGAAAGAAAATGTAAACTTCAGTGTTGGAAACGAATTTTGAGAGATACGACTGGGGATTATATATATATATATATATATATATATATATATATATATATATATATATATATATATATATATATATATATATATATATATGAACAGTTTGTAGAGCAGTGGCCTGTGGTCGAGAGGCTGGATGTTAATGGGGGTCACCACCAGGGAAATGGATGTGGCCTGACTGACGGACGAACCCGGAGCGGCAACTGTGGTGTGTTGATCAGCATCACCAGACGATCAACGTGGAGGCAGGTGCACCCACCCTCCTCCCTCACTTGATCTTCTTGGGCGTCGAACTGCATTCCCCCCCCCCCCCCCCTCTCTCTCTCTCTCTCTCTCTCTCTCTCTCTCTCTCTCTCTCTCTCTCTCTCTCTCTCTCTCTATATATATATATATATATATATATATTATATTATATTCAGTATCACTTCTCCCCAGCCATCGCTCCCTGTCACGCCGGCATGTGGCTGGGTCGTCCATATTCCCCTGAGCGACCGCTGGCTGCTCTCGTGAGCCGTCAGCATTTGTCCCTGACAGTCACCAGGGGCGGCTGCGTTCGACCCATGACTGGCGCGGGCCGTGACTCCTGCTTCCCATAGTACATTTTTTTTTCTTTCTTTTTGGAGACCCGCCACAGTCCCTCGAGCAGTGAGAGCTATACCTCACAGTGAGAATTAGTAGTTATACCTCACAGTGAGAGTTAGTAGTTATACCTCACAGTGAGAGTTAGTAGTTATACCTCACAGTGAGAATTAGTAGTTATACCTCACAGTGAGAGTTAGTAGTTATACCTCACAGTGAGAATTAGTAGTTATACCTCACAGTGAGAGTTAGTAGTTATACCTCACAGTGAGAATTAGTAGTTATACCTCACAGTGAGAATTAGTAGTTATACCTCACAGTGAGAATTAGTAGTTATACCTCACAGTGAGAATTAGTAGTTATACCTCACAGTGAGAGTTAGTAGTTATACCTCACAGTGAGAATTAGTAGTTATACCTCACAGTGAGAATTAGTAGTTATACCTCACAGTGAGAGTTGTCCCTCACGGTGATTTTATGAGATTATAAAGGTGACGTTAGACAGAAATGATGAGCGCAGTGCAGCTTGGAAACCACAAGAGCCGCACGCTACAGAGGAAAGGGGCTGGGTTGGGTGGGGCAAAGAACGTGTCGAGGTATGGCCCTTCCTTCCCGTCAGTAGGAGGAGCTGTTATGACTGTGTTGACCCGAGGTGGTGGGCCACCTAACAGCCCGCGCACCAGACGTGCGCCAGAGTGTGCGACATCCCCCACAACTGTAGTGGACTGACGGTAGGCTGGAAATAGGGCGGTCTTGAATATGAAATAGGAGGAAGCGTGGATGGGGATAAGACATAGGAGAGATCTTGTAGACGACGATGTTGAGGTAGATTAGAATGCAACACCTTAGGTAGACGACGATGTTGAGGTAGATTAGAATACAACACCTTTGGTAGACGATGATGTTGATGTAGATTAGAATGCAACACCTTTGGTAGACGACGATGTTGATTGTAGATTAGAATACAACACCTTTGGTAGACGACGATGTTGAGGTAGATTAGAATACAACACCTTTGGTAGACGATGATGTTGATGTAGATTAGAATGCAACACCTTTGGTAGACGACGATGTTGATGTAGATTAGAATGCAACACCTTTGGCGAGGCTGTATCATTAGGGGGGCCACAATCTTTTTGAGAAAACTCACCTCAAGGGAGAAGGCTGCGCTGTTTTCAGTCGCAGGGAAATGTGGACTGCTTTGTTATTGAGAAGTCCTTTGACAAACACTGTGCTCCCAGCGGCACAGCTTCGCCGAAAGCAACTTTTCACTTACAGTGTAACCTTGAGCAGGTGGAGTCCAGCGAATTTATACACACACACACACACACACACACACACACACACACACACACACACACATATATATATATATATATATATATATATATATATATATATATATATATATATATATATATATATATATATATATTATCCCTGGGGATAGTGGAGAAAGAATACTTTCCACGTATTCCCTGCGTGTCGTAGAAGGTGACTAAAAGGGGAGGGAGTGGGGAGCTGGAAATCCTCCCCTCTCGTTTTTAATTTTCCAAAAGAAGGAACAGAGAAGGGGGCCAAGTGAGAATATTTACTCAAAGGTTCAGTCCTCAGTTCTTAACGCTACCTCGCTAATGCGGCAAATGGCGAATAGTATGAAAAAAGAAATATGAAATATATATTGGGAGGTGAGTTTGAATGGTGAGAGGCTGGAGGAAGTGAAGTGTTTTAGATATCTGGGAGTGGATCTGTCAGCGGATGGAACCATGGAAGCGGAAGTGGATCATAGGGTGGGGGAGGGGGCGAAAATTTTGGGAGCCTTGAAAAATGTGTGGAAGTCGAGAACATTATCCCGGAAAGCAAAAATGGGTATGTTTGAAGGAATAGTAGTTCCAACAATGTTGTATGGTTGCGAGGCGTGGGCTATAGATAGAGTTGTGCGCAGGAGGATGGATGTGCTGGAAATGAGATGTTTGAGGACAATGTGTGGTGTGAGGTGGTTTGATCGAGTAAGTAACGTAAGGGTAAGAGAGATGTGTGGAAATAAAAAGAGCGTGGTTGAGAGAGCAGAAGAGGGTGTTTTGAAATGGTTTGGGCACATGGAGAGAATGAGTGAGGAAAGATTGACCAAGAGGATATATGTGTCGGAGGTGGAGGGAACGAGGAGAAGAGGGAGACCAAATTGGAGGTGGAAAGATGGAGTGAAAAGGATTTTGTGTGATCGGGGCCTGAACATGCAGGAGGGTGAAAGGAGGGCAAGGAATAGAGTGAATTGGAGGGATGTGGTATACCGGGGTTGACGTGCTGTCAGTGGATTGAATCAAGGCATGTGAAGCGTCTGGGGTAAACCATGGAAAGCTGTGTAGGTATGTATATTTGCGTGTGTGGACGTGTGTATGTACATGTGTATGGGGGGGTTGGGCCATTTCTTTCGTCTGTTTCCTTGCGCTACCTCGCAAACGCGGGAGACAGCGACAAAGTATAAAAAAAAAAAAAAAAAAAAAAATATATATATATATATATATATATATATATATATATATATATATATATATATATATATATATGTATATATATATATAATATGAAAAAATGATCAGTGCATAGAAAAAGATGTTTTAGTCACCGCTTTTTTCTGAATTTCTTCTTTGTCATCTGTTTCGTGGCTTGGGTCATTATGGTCGGGGTTCTGGGGGCAATGTGAGGTGGCGTATGGGGCGGTACGCAGGAGGTGGTGGCTGACAGTGTCGCCAGCTCGCCGTGTGAATGATTGCTGGTTACGTGAATGAAACCCCTGGAGGACGACTATACTGGGTATCTTGGCATGACCTCTGACCTGACCTAGAGGGATGATATGAAAACAATACTTGCCGTGTTATAGCCGAGGCGTTTTGCCGTCCTGCTCAAGGGATCAAAGCTTTGTATTTACCTGGGGTAATGTCGCTTCGTTACGTTCATCCGGATGGGATGTCGTGTGATGACTGACTGCTTTGGCCACGCAGCCAAATTATCTTAAGAGCTGATATCAGCTAAGAAAGAAAGCGAGAGAGAGAGAGAAAAGATAATGCGTTTTCTTATATGTATTTTGGTCCCTTAATGCAACTTCGGAAGGGCAATAGAAAGACGACTGTTATGGGTAGCGTTCAAAGACTCTGGGGAGAGAGACTTGTGGGATGAAGTTACTGGGTGTCTTTGTGAGCAGCTGATGTAGTTGGTGTGGCATTTGGTTGACGTGTGGGTTACTGAGCTGTAGTAGTAGTAGTAGTAGTAGTAGTAGTGTTAGTAGTTGTAGTTGTTTGATGTGTTTACACGTGTTGAGGTGAACGTTCCTCGTGAGTCCTGCTGGCTCCTTATGTGACGTGTAGTGTTCTCTGTGTGTGTTTCACGTCCTTCTCAACCCCATATGACTATGGTACCGTCCTCCCGTGGCACGACCTGTCAGCACGACGGTACGACTTTAGGGTACTAATGGCCCGGCCAGACCTCGGTATTATACACAGAGGTCGTACCGTCGTACTTGAGGGGCTGATGGAATGGTTTTGATCATACATACATACATACATACATACATGACGCGATTCATGTTGACAGATATAAGGAAGGCACGTGGTAGTGATGTATCTGTGACACTCTGTGACGTATTGATGAAAGGAATTGGTGAGGCGTTGATGGTTAACCTTGCACTGGCCATGGAGGCAGCTGGGTCCTGAGGGAGGCTGGGAGCCCGGATATATATATATACACACACAGGGATCTTGGGCTCTTGGCTCCCCACCTGGACCAGCTGGTTGTGTGGTAGACATGTTGGTTGTTGTGAGGGTGAGGCGTGACGTGTGTTCTGGTGTTCCCGTCTGCCTGACCTGCCCCCTGCCTGCCTGACCTGCCCGCCTGACTTGACCCGCCCTGCCCTGCCTGCCTGCCTGCCTGCCTGACCTGCCCTGCACGCCTGACCTGCACCTACACTCGCCCTCCCTCACCCCAGCTGTTTTCTTCGTGTTGCAGGTGAAGGCGAGGAGGCCAATGTGTGCAGGTTTTGCGGCAAGGTGTGCAGCAATCGCTACAACCTGAAGAAGCACGAGCGGGACATGCACTTGAACCGCGGCGCCAAGTTTGTGTGCGATCTGTGTAACCGTCAGTACAGCTCACTCAACAGCCTTCAGGTCCACCGCAGCAACTCTCATCCCACTGGGGTCGTCCGCAGGAGGAACTCGCTGAGTTCCTTGCACATCAACCTCGCACAGCAGCCACAGCAACCCCAGCAGCCACAACAGCCACAGCAGTCGCAGCAGCAGCAGCCACCGCAACCACAGCAGCCGCCACAGCAGCAGCAGCCGCAACAGCCGTCGCTGCAGCAGCAGCATCCTGTCCCTCACCATCAGCCTCAGATTAAATATCATCCCGAGGAATATCCGGCCATGTTGGCGCGGGAGGAGCTGCTGCCGCAGCCTCTGTACCAGGTGGAGGGCGACCCCTCCGACGCCGCCGCCATCGCCGCCCTCTTCAGGAAGACCCTCAGAACATGAACCCAGACGGGTTAGGTCCAGTCCTGGTGCTCTCTGGCTCCTGGGGTGCCGGCGGCGGCGGTCAGGGTTGCCACACCTAGGGGGAGCACAGCTCACTGAGGAAGCGCCATTGACACAGTGTCCAGAACCATAGTTGCCATCTTGGCAAGTCATCAGACGACATATTTCATAAATGTTGGATCAAAAAAAAAATTCAGTTGTGGAGGTAGTGTGAGGTGGAGTGTTGCTTGTGTGTGTAGACTTGTGCAGCCTCCCCAGCCTGGATGCCTGGCTTTTCTCTTTTTTTCTTTTTTTTTTTTAATCCTGTAGCTTGACATCCTTCACAAATAAGTTTTTAGTTTCATGATTTTCTTGTGGTTGAAAAAGAAAATTTTTTGAAGGCAGTGTTCTAGTTTTTTTTGTGTTATTCCTTGATCGTGTGTACCGAGGAAGTTGTAGCAATAGTGGAACGGAGCAGCTAGTCCTTATATTGTATGTACTTGTACATTACCTCAGTTATTCAATTTTTCATCAGTATTATGACTGAAATACTTATTTTTATATCTCTTGGGTAATGTTAAGGCCATCATACATTTAGCTGATGCTTTTTCTTTCCCCCCTTTTGGAGCCACATTCATTAACACAAATGTTTGCCCGAAAAAAACTTGTTCGTTGTCCATATGGTTTGCTGGAAGGAGAGTAAGACGTGTCTCCTGCACGAGGGGTGCTGGGGGAGGCGGCGCTCACCACCACCACCCACCACCCTCGGCGTGTCCCCAACTGATGGTCGGTCGGCTGTTTCAGGCGGAGGGCTCAGGATGGTCTCGGCGGCGGCGGCGGCGGCGGCAGTAGTGAGTGCCGAGTATGACGTTGGGGCGTCGGTGTGCGAGCTGCCCTCCAACCCGCCGCCCTCGGCCCACGGCGACTATGGCGCCCCTCCGCTGGCCGGCCCCGGCCCACCCTCCCTGCCCAACCTGGAGGCCACCTCCCCACAAGTGAGCTTTGGCACCGACCCCTGCGGAGGCGCCGCCAGCAGCAGCAGCGCCACCACCACGGCCGCCGCTTCGCTCACCGCCCTGGGCTTCACCCCGCCGGCCGCCCGCAGCCGACCGCCCACCGGGGAGGAGGTGGCCTGCGGCGTGTGCGGCAAGGTGCTGTGCAACAAGTACGTGCTGAAGACGCACCTGCGGGACATGCACGGGCCCCGCCAGAGCCACCAGTGCCCCGTGTGTCACCGCATGTACGCCTCGCTCAACTCCCTCCGGGCACACATGAGCGGCACTCACAAAAAGCCACAGCAGCAGCCTCCCCTGCGCTACTAGCTCCCTGAACCACACCCCAGCTGGAACACCACCACACCTTGCCCTCCTGGGGCGCGCTCCACCACCACACACCCCAGACCGCCCTATCCAGCCCTCCTGTAGTACACCTACACCACCACTTACATGTACACCTTGTCCTACCTGTGGTACACTACACCACCACATACATGCACACCTTGCCCTCCTGTAGTACTCTAAACCACCTGTACAATCTGCCCTCATGTGGTGGCACCACACCGCCATACCCTACCACATCCTGCTCTTCTGTGGTACATCATACCGGCATACCCAGCCATCCTCACTCACATTCTGCTACACCTTGCCCTCCTCTGTGTCACCACACTGCCACATCCTGCACCCTGTGGTGCACCAAGCCTCTACACCCTGCCGTCACGTTGTGCATCACACTACCACACAATGTGCTACACCACACTCATCCTCTCAGTCCTCCTGTGCTTCACCACACTTACCACCACAGTCTTTCCTCCTTTGGTGCTACGCTATCATACCTGGCCATCCTGTGGTACCACACACCCTGTCCCCTTGTGGTAAAACTACATCGCTCCACCGTACCCCTCTTGCGGTGCATCACCGCCACAGTCTACCTTCCTTCGGTACACCACACCCTCTTCTCATGTGGGTAACTCGATATCAGCACACCTTATATACCTTACCCAGGCGGGGTACACTCCAACACCAGACTTCTACACCCTGCCCCCGGTCTGGTATACCCCATGAGAGTATACCTCCCCTCCCCCCCCCTTTTTTTTGGAGCGCCCCCGAGCCACCATTACACCCCTCCAGCTCTTGTGTGCCAGGAAGCCCAGATCTGTAGTGGTAAAACGTATGATGCACGTGGTCGGCTGGAGATTGGTTACACGTGGTCGGCTGGAGATGGTTACTGATGCATTGCTGGTATTGTGACGACGCTCTGAACCACGTGTGTGCTTGTGTGTGTGTGTGTGTGTGTGTGAGTTTATGCGTGTGTGGTTGGCACAGCACCTTAGCCAGCTGACGATGATGCACAGTTGACAGTGATTGGTTAGTGTCGCGTCCTTGACATACAGCCTCAGCTGGGAGGGACGAACTCTACTGTCAGCATTCACTTTTTGTCCTCACGGAATGGTTTGAGAAACTTGGCTCCAGTTGGCCATGCACGTTTGTGGTGTCATCTGATGTCGGGGGGAGGGAAGTTGCTGTCCTCTTTCGCCTGAAGTACGTGTTAACACTGTGTACGCCGATGGCATGGCCGTAGTACTTCGGGCTGTCGTTGTAAATGTGAGGAGATGAAAAGTTCCTTAACTCTGGTATGTTCCTGTCATTTTGGATTTTTATACTAGTGACCAGACGAAGTGTGCAAATGTCTCATGATCTCTGTCGTGTGTGTGTGTGTGTGTGTGTGTGTGTGTGTGTGTGTGTGTGCAGAGGTCAGTCTCACAGCTGATCTGCCACCAGAGGGGAGCCGGTGGCGGGTGGTGGGACCCACCCAACCCCACCCAACCCCCAGTAGCCCGCCGCGGCTCCGCCAGCCTTCCTCAAGGTTCCTGTTGTCACCTTCACTATTTTAGTCATCCGTGCAATGTTCGTAGTCCTTAAGTAGCGTATTAATTCTCAGTTGGATAATAATGATGATATTTAATGTACATGGACTTTTATAAAAGAAGCTTTTTGTGTAGCAGAGCGGTAGGAAAGTGTGTGAGTGCTTGTGCTTGGGGGGTAAGTGCCTCTAAGCCTGTCGTTTGTGGCAAGCTGAGTGTGTGTGTGTGTGTGTGTGTGTGTGTATGTGTGTGTGTGTGTGTATGTGTGTGTGTGTGTGTGTGTGTGTGTGTGTGTGTTAGTTGATAATCAAAAGTATTATACTTTACCAAGTTTTATGTTTGCAGTGTAGGACAGTATTGTGTTAAGTGCCAAACCAGTGTAGATTATTTTACAGTGAAATAAAAGTATTATATATCATTTATATCATTAACCAGTGTATGACAGTCTTATTATACATTATACTGTGACCTGCTTCAGTGTTGAGCACGACGCCGCGACCCGTGCCATTTCCCAACCCAAGGGTCGTGCCGTCGTACTGATGGGGTTAAACGTAGTAGCTCTTCTGCTGCAGGGTTGTGTGTTTGTAGGCGGGTTGGGGGAGGGGTGAGCTGCTGCGGTGGGAGTCACTGGTTGTGGGTGTCAGGGGTTGTGGGCGGCAGATGGTTGTGGGTGGCAGGATAACAACAAGTTGGCGGGTGAGAGAGAGAGGCGCGCGCGGGCGGGGTAACGCTAACTAACCCAATTGGGGGGAGGGGGTCGCAGGTGACCGCCGCCCGCACTCTAAGGTGTGTGTTTTGCTGTTTCAGGTGGGCGGCGGTCACTGCTGCACACGGCGTGCGTCTGTCCGTACTGCAACAAGGTGATCAGTAACAAGTACAATCTCAAGACGCACATACTGGACAAGCACACAGTGCAGACGGAGCGCTTCCCGTGCGAGCTGTGCGGCCGCGTCTACTCCACCAAGCACTCGCTGGCCACCCACACCTCCACCGTCCACCGCGGTGACCGTGCCGCCCACCACCACCACCACCACCATCACCACCACCACGCCCGCGCCGCCCACCCCTCGCCCGCCCCACACCTCCCGCTTCATCCTGACACCAGACAGCAACAGCAGCAGCCGCAACAGCAGCAGCAACAGCAGCAGCAGCAGCAACAACAGCAACAGCAGCAGCAACAGCAGCAGGCCATCACAGTGCCTGAGGCACTGCAGCCAGAACCTCGGGTGTCCGTGGGCTCTGTCACAGTGCCGACCATGACCTCGTCAGGGAGCCAGGGGCCCTCCCTGGCCGAGGTGGCGGCACAACTGCCCCCAGCACCGCTGGAAGGGGGCCCCACACACGAGCAGATCCAGGCAATGGCCCAGAGTCTGGCCCAGTCGCTGCCCTCTTTCCAGTCCTTCCCCGGGCTGGAGTAGCCCACAGTGTCGCCAGGACCCCCCCTCGTGTGATACACCAGTATTGAATTGTGATATAGAACGTGTGTGGCCTGGCTCATGAGATGCCCTCACACACACACACACACACACACACACACACTCACTATAAAACCTCCCTCACCCTGTAACACACATAGTAATGACACACACACACACACATACTGACGCGCCTGGCCAAATCACAGTATATATATATATATACATGTATATATATATCTATCTCTCCCAGCACCGAAGTGTCATCCTTATACTGTCAGTGTACATAGTTCATTAGATCCTGTTCGTAAACATTGTGTAGGATGGAGAGCGTCCGGTGTGGATGACACGGCCTGTATCCCTCCCTCCCTCACCTCCCCTCTATCCTCTCAGCCTGTTCGCTTCCATTCTATAAAGTTGTATATTTCATACATTGTTAGTTGGTTGATGTTCATACCTACGCCTTCGTGCTGGCACGGCCCCGCTGGGGGGTAGTGTGTGGTGTGGCTGTGGGCAGGATACCATGATATGAGTGGTTATCGGTGGAGTCCAGCGGGCGAGAGGTGAGGGTGGTGGCCGGGTGTCGGGGTATTGTTACCCCAGTGTGTGTGTGTGTGTGTGTGTGTGTGTGTGTGTGTGTGTGTGTGTTTGTGCCATATAGAGCGTGTCCGGCACACACACACACACACACACACACACACACACACACACACACACACACAGCCACCACTAAGCACTAAACCCATCCCCATCTCCAGCCCGCTCCCACGTCTTCTGTCGTGGCTCCTCACCACCCCCGCCGCCAGAAAATGTTACTGATGCTTCAGCTGTGATCTTACTTTACGTTAAAACTTAGAGAACTATATATTTTGAACGTGTAGCACTAGTATGAGTGATTCCAATATACATATATAAATCGAGTACTTTACTGCGCGAGTCGGGATTCAATTGCCCGGCTCGCCACACGCACAATTACAACACCAAGCCCTTGCTTTCAAGAAGAAAACCTCCAAAACACGGCGCTCTGAGACCCTTGCGTACGATGGCATGGCCTCACCCCTCTCTTTTTTTATTTTTCTTTTTTCTTTTTGCCTTATACCCTCCCTAAAAGGCCATGAGGGAAACTAGGCCAGCGTACGCAAGGGGTTTATAACCCTGTACTAGTTCCTTTGGCTACATCATGTCTGTTGCCTTATGCCTGAGAGAGTTAGCGGATGCGTCCACCTCCCTTGCCTGTCCCTGCTCCTGCCCTTCCCCTCCACACACACACACACACACACACACACACACACACACACACACACACACACACACCAACGGTGGAGGCTGGCGCTCTGGACGCTGGTGTGACGGCATCGCTTAGTACCCGGACTTAGTGGGGGAGGGGGTCGGTCTCTCTATCTCTCTCTTCACCGAGCAGAACATTAATGATCATGTGCCATACTCTCAGTAGCTTGTGCTCTCGACATGGGTCGCAGAGGATAAACTGTCGACGGGGCGGAAAGATGATATATGGAGAAAGGCAGGAAACGCCATTGTGTAGTTGTGGTGTTAAGGGAGTGAAGGTGAGTGTGAGGTGGTGATAGTGAGGTAATAAATACCAGTGATGGTGGTAGTGAAGATGTGTGTGTGTGTGTGTGTGTGTGTGTGTGTGGTAGTGAAGATGTGTGCGCAGGATAACAGGTAGTGAAGATGATTGTGTGTGTGTGTGTGTGTGTGTGTGTGTGTTGTGTGAGGTGGTTTTACCGGGTGATGAGATAATAGGTGCTGAGAGTTTTATGAGGGGATCAAGGTATGTGAAAGGGTGATGATAGGGTGAGTGTGTAAGATGGAGGTAGTGAGAAGGTGGGGATAGGGAGTTAGTGTAGGGGGTGCATTGATAATGAGTGTGTGAGGGGGGGATAATTATGATGAAGTGGTGGAGGTGGGGGTGTGTGAGGTGATAGTGAGATAATGAAGGTCAGTGAATGAGGTGGTGGTAATGAAAAATGAGTGGGCGCTGATGATAATGAGGTGAAGTTGATGGCTGTTGAAAACTGCGATAGTGGATCTGAGTTGGTGAAATACATTGGATGAGAGCCCGAGGGGAGTTAGATGGTGGTGGTAGTAGTGTGCGTTGGTGATAATGAAGTAGAGATGGTGATTGTGGGATGGTGAATTGTAGTGTGAGGTGGTGGCAGTGAAGGCACCGGATGGTAGCGATAATGATTGAGGTTATGGTGATTGAGGTTGATTGAAGTTGTGGTGATAGGGAGCGAAGGTGAGAATGTGAGATGGTGATGGCGAGGGACTGGAGACGCGAGGCAATAATGATGAGATAGAGAAGGTGATTAAGTTGACAGTGAGGTAGTTTAGGTGAGTGAGGTAATGATGAGGTAGTGAAAGTGCGAAGTGATTATGATGTGATGAGAGATGATTATGAGGAAGTGAGTGTGAGTGAAGTAATGATAGGTAGTAAATACGAGTTAGGAGGGGATAATGAGGTACTGAATATGAGTGTGACATGGTTGATAGTTAAGGTTAGTTAAGGTACGAGCTTTTGAAGTGATTAGTTGGGGGGGGGGGGGTATTGACTGTATGTAACGGGAATAGTGAGGGGGGTGGGTGATGATTATAGTGAGGTAGATTGAAGTAGAGAGTAGCTAGATGATGAGTGAGGGAGTGTGGGATGGTGATGATGGTGAAGTAGATTGTGGTCATGATGACAGAGGCAGAGTGTAGGTTGATAGTGACATGGTGATGCGATGATGGTCATGGACGAGTAACATGGTGATGACAGATAGTGTAAGGTAGATGACAGAAAGGTAGATTGTGGTGATGAGTGAGGTAGTGTGTGTGTGTGTGTGTGTGTGTGTGTGTGTGTGTGTGTGTGTGTTGCTGTGATGACAGAAGGTCGGGTAGGTGTAGTGGTGATAACTACTTTGTGATAGTGACGATGAGGTCGGATGTGTGAGTTGGTTATGACAGGTGAATGTGTGTAGTGATGCTAGACGATGAAGAGTGTGTGATGGTGATGAACAATGTGGTTAGGTTAGCGTGAGGGGCAGGGGGTTGGTGGCGTGAGGGAGGGAGGGGGGGGTTGGCTGAGATTGGCCCATCCATATAAACCTTCCCCAACCTCTCTCACCTCAGCTGCCACACTCTTCTCTCGCTATGAAATCCAGATGCTTCCCTCTTCCCGCCCGCTTTAAGCCGTTCTCATGTTATTATTATCATTATTATTATTATTATCATTATTATTATCATTATTACTACATATTAATAAAAACTATTTTAGCTAACCCATTTGTATATTTGTCCTACATTATCTGTTGTCTCCACGGACATTAGACAACCCAGACGCTCGTACAATACGGGAGTTGGCATGTACAACGATTGCACTGGTGGTGGCCATCTAGGGTGTGTGTGTCTGTGTGTATGTGTGGCGGGAAAAAAAGAGGGTAGATGGTGGAGGTGAGGTGGCCAACAGTGACTTCTATATCACGGGTGTCTCTTGCCCCTCCCAACCTTTGCTGCTGTGTCGCACCTGACCAACCCTCCCTCTCCGCAGTAACCTTGTGGTGTAACTAGAGGAGTGTTAGTAGTATTAGCAGTAGATCAGGGTACGAGGTCCTTGACTGACGAGGGCATGTTTAAATTCGTTGCAGGGGTGATAGTGGGCGCGGGCGGCGGCAGTGGGTCAGGATCTTGGGAGGGCCCCGCCGCGTGCCCGGTCTGCCTCAAGGTCCTCTCCAACAAATACAACCTGAGAACGCACATGGAGGACAAGCACTCCCCCCTGCAGCACGTGTTCCCCTGCCCCATATGCCAGCACGTGTACAAGACGCGCAACTCCCTCCACAACCACTTCTCCATGCGGCACCGCGGACTTAAGATGCCCAAGATGTGAACCGCTGTCGCCCCCCTGTGTTGATCTTAGACCTTCCGATCGTTCGAGGTCAGACGGCAAGCCTGTAGTACCGAACAGAGGTCAGGTCACGGTCTTTACAGCGTTTTGCCTCCTGTCAGAAACACTTTCAGTAACAAAGGTGTAGCGTGGTACTGAGAAACACTCCAAAAAAAAAAAAAAAAGAGGTGCACATGGCACTAGAAACACCATAAAGAGAGATGTAGAAGCGTGGCTGACCTGAACACGGACCTGACCCGTCGTTGTTTGCGTTAACATTAGTCCACGAAGTATTCCTGATTTGTACTCCTCTGATATTTTAAGTACAGTAATTAGATACAAATTTCATGGGGGGGAAGTCGTAGTGTAGTGGGATACGAATTGTGATGCTAGGAGTGTGGGTTACTTGTAGAGATGAGTAGGGCGAGGTGAGCGGTGCGTGTAGGGCTGGCGGGATGACTGGGTGGGTGGTGAGGGCAGGCGAGGTAACCTTGTGAGTCTCCCGGATATTGCTGCTCGGCCCCCCAACTCCCCACACACACACACACACACACACACAACTCACCCCCCACCCACCCACCCACCGCCCTCACGCCCGCCCACATGGCCCCACACCACCTCTTAAAACATTGACATATGACATGACACATCCACCTTGACAGTGAGCATTCCAACTCCTGACGCAGACACGTTCATCACTGTTCTATTCTTGTCTTGTAAACAATATGTTGAAGTTCCTTGTGTCAGCGGGTGGAGGAGCAGAGAGGCCCGAGCTGACGCAGGAGAGCTGCTGCTCGGGAGTGTGTGATGGTAGTGGGGCTTGGAGTGGCTTTGTCCGGTAAACAGAGTGTAACGGGCGCACTGTTGTTGTCATTGCAGGCGTGGGCGGGGTACTGGCAGACAACAAGCCCAAGTGGCAGTGCCCAGTCTGCTACAAGTTACTGAGTACGAGGTCCAACTTAAAGATCCACGTGCAGGACAAACACTCGTCGCTGCAGCACGCCTTCCCCTGCCCGGTGTGCGGACACGTGTACAAGACGCGCAACTCCCTCCACAACCACATGAGCATCCGTCACCGAGGCGTCAGGATGCCCCCGCCGCCGCCAGCACACCCGCTCCCGTAAACCAGCAGTAGGAGCGCTGCCCCGGACCTGGCCCGCCCGCCGGCGGCGACCAAGGGCGCCGCAGCCTCCTGTAACGGCGCCCTGCTTGCCCGTCATCATGGCCGCTAAGGTTGTGAGCGGTAGGGGTGCCTCCACCCGCCTCCCAGCACACTACAGCGTCTGAGAATAACCTTGACTCTAGCTGTGATCACAGTAGTGAACATGATGGTGGTCCTGGCCTCCACCACCTGTAGTATTAAAGGCATTCTTGTCAACATACTGTATACGGCAGACCTAGAGCTTGCAAGCAATGTAGGTGTCCTTTTGCCTACCACCAATGTAGCACTTTGTAATTTTACACTGCCATATGTTACGCTGGAAAAGTAACCCCTTTTTTTTATTTTTTGTTCATGATTATTGTACACAAGTAATATGTTGAGGATGATCTAAAACCTGAGTGGCGATCACAGTGTCCTGGTGGGTGCTGCTTGTGTGGACAGTATCGGAGAAACATATGTTATTTTTTTTCTTATGATCGTGCCACAAGTTCAGAGTTGTTAAGGAAATTCATTTCAAACCACATAGTCTTGTGCTAGAATAAAGGATTTTTTTTTTTTATATATATATATTGTAGATGTGGACTAACGATAACTGAAAAGGTGACCCTTCTTTATTTTGATGTGGTTGAAACAAAACAAAAAGAAATTAGTGGTAGTCTTTTTTTTTTTTTTTTGAAGGAAACTGATGAGATAAATTATAAATGTGGCAAAAGAGGAGAATTTAGCCAAGTGTTTGTGATAAGGAGAGGTGGTATGGTGTACTGAAGTGCCTGGTCCGTGCCTTGTTCCGGGCGGCAGGCTCCGGAACAGGTGGCACGTTGGCCCATTCCTTCCCTCGCCACTGTTGTCTTCTGCCCACACCACCACCATTCGTCGCCAGGACGACACCACACCTTCACCGTTGTCATGACGCTGTCGTATTGGTCACCTACATGTATGGTATGAGGAGAGTTGCAAAAGAGTGTAGAGAAAGACAGCCGAGTGGAAGGTGTGTCAAGGTGAGGAGCCCCTGGGCGAGTGTGGTGGCGTGGTGGGTCGTGGTTTGGGTTGGCCAGCAAGCCGGACACCGATAGACCTTTGTAAACAATGTCATGAGATACGTGTGTATGTGGCTCTCTCCGAGGGCAGTGATTGAGCATAGCGTGAGGAGGTAGGGGGGAGGGTGTGTGTGTGTGTCTTGTGTGTGTGCCACCGCCCTCCTCCTCAGAACCCCCCCTCACCTCACCTGACGTGCCCTGCAACACGAGCAGGCGACTAAACTAAGGAACAATCAACAGCACCGCATCTTGGCGCACAACACACACACACACACACACACACACACACACACACACACACACACACACACACACACACACACACACACACAACCCATTCATCTGATTGTAGTCATGCCATGTTCCAGTGTGTGCGCCGTCTCCTCGCCCACCATTTTTTTATAGATAATAGTTAAGACCTTAGATTTGTAACATGAAATAGTGAGATTACGATTATGGAGCATCAATAGTTGTAGGGCGCAACACTTGATTGTGAGACACACCGCCCCTTGCCATATACATGGCAGGGTCGTTTTATGGGGAGCTGGTTAGCTTCGCCAGCTCTTACGTTGTTCCTAACATCCTCTGCCATAGACCATCTCCTCCCTCCCCACACACACACACACACAACACACACACACACACCACACACACACACACACACACACAACCCATTCATCTGATTGTAGTCATGCCATGTTCCAGTGTGTGCGCCGTCTCCTCGCCCACCATTTTTTTATAGATAATAGTTAAGACCTTAGATTTGTAACATGAAATAGTGAGATTACGATTATGGAGCATCAATAGTTGTAGGGCGCAACACTTGATTGTGAGACACACCGCCCCTTGCCATATACATGGCAGGGTCGTTTTATGGGGAGCTGGTTAGCTTCGCCAGCTCTTACGTTGTTCCTAACATCCTCTGCCATAGACCATCTCCTCCCTCCCCACACACACACACACACACACAACACACACACACACACCACACACACACACACCACACACACACACACCACACACACACACACACACACAACCCATTCATCTGATTGTAGTCATGCCATGTTCCAGTGTGTGCGCCGTCTCCTCGCCCACCATTTTTTTATAGATAATAGTTAAGACCTTAGATTTGTAACATGAAATAGTGAGATTACGATTATGGAGCATCAATAGTTGTAGGGCGCAACACTTGATTGTGAGACACACCGCCCCTTGCCATATACATGGCAGGGTCGTTTTATGGGGAGCTGGTTAGCTTCGCCAGCTCTTACGTTGTTCCTAACATCCTCTGCCATAGACCATCTCCTCCCTCCCCACACACACACACACAACACACACACACACACACAACACACACACACACAACACACACACACACACCACACACACACACACAACCCATTCATCTGATTGTAGTCATGCCATGTTCCAGTGTGTGCGCCGTCTCCTCGCCCACCATTTTTTTATAGATAATAGTTAAGACCTTAGATTTGTAACATGAAATAGTGAGATTACGATTATGGAGCATCAATAGTTGTAGGGCGCAACACTTGATTGTGAGACACACCGCCCCTTGCCATATACATGGCAGGGTCGTTTTATGGGGAGCTGGTTAGCTTCGCCAGCTCTTACGTTGTTCCTAACATCCTCTGCCATAGACCATCTCCTCCCTCCCCACACACACACACACACACAACCCATTCATCTGATTGTAGTCATGCCATGTTCCAGTGTGTGCGCCGTCTCCTCGCCCACCATTTTTTTATAGATAATAGTTAAGACCTTAGATTTGTAACATGAAATAGTGAGATTACGATTATGGAGCATCAATAGTTGTAGGGCGCAACACTTGATTGTGAGACACACCGCCCCTTGCCATATACATGGCAGGGTCGTTTTATGGGGAGCTGGTTAGCTTCGCCAGCTCTTACGTTGTTCCTAACATCCTCTGCCATAGACCATCTCCTCCCTCCCCACACACACACACACAACACACACACACACAACCCATTCATCTGATTGTAGTCATGCCATGTTCCAGTGTGTGCGCCGTCTCCTCGCCCACCATTTTTTTATAGATAATAGTTAAGACCTTAGATTTGTAACATGAAATAGTGAGATTACGATTATGGAGCATCAATAGTTGTAGGGCGCAACACTTGATTGTGAGACACACCGCCCCTTGCCATATACATGGCAGGGTCGTTTTATGGGGAGCTGGTTAGCTTCGCCAGCTCTTACGTTGTTCCTAACATCCTCTGCCATAGACCATCTCCTCCCTCCCCACACACACACACACAACCCATTCATCTGATTGTAGTCATGCCATGTTCCAGTGTGTGCGCCGTCTCCTCGCCCACCATTTTTTTATAGATAATAGTTAAGACCTTAGATTTGTAACATGAAATAGTGAGATTACGATTATGGAGCATCAATAGTTGTAGGGCGCAACACTTGATTGTGAGACACACCGCCCCTTGCCATATACATGGCAGGGTCGTTTTATGGGGAGCTGGTTAGCTTCGCCAGCTCTTACGTTGTTCCTAACATCCTCTGCCATAGACCATCTCCTCCCTCCCCACACACACACACACAACCCATTCATCTGATTGTAGTCATGCCATGTTCCAGTGTGTGCGCCGTCTCCTCGCCCACCATTTTTTTATAGATAATAGTTAAGACCTTAGATTTGTAACATGAAATAGTGAGATTACGATTATGGAGCATCAATAGTTGTAGGGCGCAACACTTGATTGTGAGACACACCGCCCCTTGCCATATACATGGCAGGGTCGTTTTATGGGGAGCTGGTTAGCTTCGCCAGCTCTTACGTTGTTCCTAACATCCTCTGCCATAGACCATCTCCTCCCTCCCCACACACACACACACACACAACACACACACACACAACACACACACACACACACAACACACACACACACAACCCATTCATCTGATTGTAGTCATGCCATGTTCCAGTGTGTGCGCCGTCTCCTCGCCCACCATTTTTTTATAGATAATAGTTAAGACCTTAGATTTGTAACATGAAATAGTGAGATTACGATTATGGAGCATCAATAGTTGTAGGGCGCAACACTTGATTGTGAGACACACCGCCCCTTGCCATATACATGGCAGGGTCGTTTTATGGGGAGCTGGTTAGCTTCGCCAGCTCTTACGTTGTTCCTAACATCCTCTGCCATAGACCATCTCCTCCCTCCCCACACACACACACACAACCCATTCATCTGATTGTAGTCATGCCATGTTCCAGTGTGTGCGCCGTCTCCTCGCCCACCATTTTTTTATAGATAATAGTTAAGACCTTAGATTTGTAACATGAAATAGTGAGATTACGATTATGGAGCATCAATAGTTGTAGGGCGCAACACTTGATTGTGAGACACACCGCCCCTTGCCATATACATGGCAGGGTCGTTTTATGGGGAGCTGGTTAGCTTCGCCAGCTCTTACGTTGTTCCTAACATCCTCTGCCATAGACCATCTCCTCCCTCCCCACACACACACACACACACACACAACACACACACACACAACCCATTCATCTGATTGTAGTCATGCCATGTTCCAGTGTGTGCGCCGTCTCCTCGCCCACCATTTTTTTATAGATAATAGTTAAGACCTTAGATTTGTAACATGAAATAGTGAGATTACGATTATGGAGCATCAATAGTTGTAGGGCGCAACACTTGATTGTGAGACACACCGCCCCTTGCCATATACATGGCAGGGTCGTTTTATGGGGAGCTGGTTAGCTTCGCCAGCTCTTACGTTGTTCCTAACATCCTCTGCCATAGACCATCTCCTCCCTCCCCACACACACACACACAACCCATTCATCTGATTGTAGTCATGCCATGTTCCAGTGTGTGCGCCGTCTCCTCGCCCACCATTTTTTTATAGATAATAGTTAAGACCTTAGATTTGTAACATGACACCACACACCACCCTGTCCCCCTCTCCCTCCCCCTCCCGCCTCCTTGTCTATTTACCATGTACTCCAGCCCTCCTGCCACTCTTTACCACCCTCTACTTCCTGATGTCACCACCTTGACCCGCTGCAGTTCCTTCCTCCCATGTTTTTTTGTTTCTTTTAACTTTTTTATTTACCCTTGACGATGGTTCTGGCCTTACTGCCCTACCTACAGAGCCTGCCACATCACCCTAACTCATGCCCCGGATCCCCTTGAACATCCCACTTCCTCTGCATCACTCAAGCCTGGCCTTTATAAGTTTCCTGTGTATTTCCTACTTGTCTTATAGTTCTGTAATTCACAAGTTTTTCGTTTGTCGTTTTCTTTCTCGGTAATCATTCATTACTTGTGCGACTTGACTCCCGTGTCAGCATTGTTGTTCTGAAGAGCTTCTGTCTTTATCTTTTACTCTCTCCCTCTCTCTCTCTCTCTCTCTCTCTCTCTCTCTCTCTCTCTCTCTCTCTCTCTCTCTCTCTCTCTCTCTCTCTCTCTTTCTCTCTCTGTCTTCTGTCCATGAATAGTCTTTCCTCCTCCTCTGACCTTTTTTTTTTTCATTCTTATGCTGATGGTTTCACTCTGCATACATCATCGCACATTCCATCTCCTCCTCCTCCTCCTCCTCCTCCTCCTCCTCCTCACACCAGTCATATTTCTCCTTAATTCAGACTTGTGCAGAGGGAAGGAGTAACCCGTGTGAGTACAGTTGAGCAAAATGGCAGTTTCTACCTCTATATCCTTTGGAATCCTTTCTCTCTCTACTAAATTTTTCAAGACATCACATTACCCTAGACATTCTGGGCAGAGCTATGGTCTCCACCCTGTCCTGGAAACCCAAGATAGAGAACGCCACAGAATTTGCATCCCAAAAGCTGCGGGTGTTGCCGCAGGTATTTTCTCTTGTGAGTAGCTGATCCATATCTGCAGAGGTCACATTCACTGCTTGCATACCCCTGGGTGGGTGGCTCTTCTCTCTCTCTCTCTCTCTCTCTCTCTCTCTCTCTCTCTCTCTCTCTCTCTCTCTCTCTCTCAGCACCTTTTTTTCTTCTTCCGTCTTTGTGACCCTACCAGTAAGACTTGGACACAGGGAAAGGCATGCCTGTTGCACTTCACTTTTTTTTTTTTTTTGTGTGAAGACCAGCCATACGAGGATGGACTGTTGTGATACAGCTTTTCCTCGAGGAGCAAATTTTGATCTCATCTGCCTTCTTGTGTGTGTGTGTGTGTGTGTGTGTGTGTGTGTGTGTGTGTGTATTCGGTTGAATGTGGTGGAAATGAAATGTGTGAGGACAGTATGTGGTGTGAGGTGGTTTGATCGAGTGAGTAATACAATGGTAAGAAAGAGGTTTGATAATGAGGAGAGTGTGGTTGAGAGAGCTGGAGGTGTGCTGAAATGGTTTGGACATAGGGAGAGAATGAGTGAGGAGAGGTTGACAAAGAGGATATGTGTGTCATAAGTGGAGGGAACGAGAAGGGTAAAATCAAATTGGAGATGAAAGGATGGAGTGAATAAGATTTTGAGCGATCGGGGCCTGATCATGCAAGAGTATGAAAGGTGTGCACGGGATAGACTGAATTGGAACGATGTGGGTGTACAGGGGTCGAAGTGCTTTCATTGGACTGTACCAGGGCATATGACGCGTCCTGGGTAAACCATGGAAAGACCCGTAGGGCATGGATGTGGATAGGGACCTATGGTGTTGGTGTACTGCGCATGACAGGTATAGAATGAATGCTAGCGAATGCGGCTTCTCTTCGGCTGTTCCTGACGCAACCTCGCTAACGCGGGAAACGGCGATCAAGTGAACCAATAAAGGGGAAAAATCCCTACTTGTTGTCTGTCTAGTATGCCCCCTTCTATACCCGTTACACTTTCCTCCTTGTATCCCCTTCACACATGCCTTCTGCTGTCCCCGTCACACTTGGGTCACAATGACCTCAGAGGTACTACCCTCCCAGCTTCACCGTCTCCTTTCCAGCCCTTCATATTTTGCTACATGCCTGATTCCCATTCCGTTGTAACGTGTTGCTTACCTGATTCCCATTCCGTGGGTTCTGCTTGAGCCCAGAACCCACATTTGATCTTTCGCCCAACCCCCCCTCAAACCTCAGTAGCTCCGCTTCTTAACTTATCATCTCTCCTTCCTCGGGGGGTAGGCCTTCCTTCTTCGTAGACACCCCCGCCCTCACCACACACACACACACACACACCTCCGCCCCTAGCCTCTCAGTTCGTCCTCTGAGGCATCGCCTGGGCCTACCCCTTTATTTGTTGACTGTCGTGGCGGCTCTCTCCTCACCACCGCTGGTCGACGTCCCGCACAATGATACGTCTTCCTTCTTGACAGCCACATCTTCCCCCCCTTATCATGGGATACGTAATCCATAATGTGCTATTTTTAAGTCTCGAATTCATTTTCGCTTCGACTTGTCGGCTTATTTTCTTAACCCCCGAGAGAGAGAGAGAGAGAGAGAGAGAGATCCCGGTGCAAAACATGGGGCACATGTTTAATAATACGTACGACCCGTTGTCTGGCAGGGAAACTTACCCAGATGTAGGTGGAGGGGTCGACTCTTTTTGTGTAATAAGTTGTGTAGGAATAGACATATAATAGTTGCAAATTAGAAGGATTGTATGAAGTTTAGCTTTCATTGATTATTTACGAATACGTTCAGAAAATATTCTTTGAATGGGTATGTTCACGCGGAGACGGTCTTGGAGCTTGACGGTACGATCCTTGGAAAGGGGTGCGGGTTGATGGCGTGACCTTTGACCTGACTCATGAAGAGTCGGGCGAAAGGTCACACCATTATCCATGACTAACGGTTGTAACGTCATGCTGGAAATCATGGAAGGTTGTGGCTGGTGGAGGCAGTTTGTGAGTTTGTGTATACCTGTCAGGTGGAGGCAGTCAGTGAGTGTGTGTACCTGTCAGGTGGAGGCAGTCAGTGAGTGTGTGTGTGCCTGTCAGGTGGAGGCAGTCATTAAGTGTGTGTACCTGTCAGGTGGAGACATTCAGTGAGTGTGTGTACCTGTCAGGTGGAGGCAGTCAGTGAGTGTGTATACCTGTCAGGTGGAGGCAGTCAGTGAGTGTGTGTACCTGTCAGGTGGAGGCAATCAGTGAGTGTGTGTACCTGTCAGGTGGAGACATTCAGTGAGTGTGTGTACCTGTCAGGTGGAGGCAGTCAGTGAGTGTGTGTACCTGTCAGGTGGAGGCAGTCAGTGAGGACGTGTACCTGTCAGGTGGAGGCAGTCAGTGAGTGTATGTACCTGTCAGGTGGAGGCAGTCAGTGAGTGTGTGTAGCTGTCAGGTGGAGGCAGTCAGTGAGTGTGTGTACCTGTCAGGTGGAGGGAGACAGTCAGCGTGTGCCAGCCAGTCTTCGTGACACATCTCAAGGTGATCACTCGTGGTCCACGGATATAAACAGACCTAATGTTTACTTTATATGTTCCATTGATTTCACCTGGTGATCTGCCGCGTCCTGAGGCCCGACCCTCTTGGGTACCGTCTCCAGCCCTCTACCAACCTCTCTCTCTCTCTCTCTCTCTCTCTCTCTCTCTCTCTCTCTCTCTCTCTCTCTCTCTCTCTCTCTCTCTCTCTGCCAGCCGCCACCCCTCACCCTGCCACCATCCCCGTCTAACCCTGTCAGCCTTACACTCCCATTGCCAGTCTCCACTCACACTGCCAGTATCCCCAACCCCTACCAGCATTTTGCCACCCTCCCACCTCACCCTGCCAGCCTCCTCCTCCTCCTCACCCTGCCATCTTCCCGCCTCTGCCGACCTCCCTCCTCACTGTGCGCCCCCCACCCCCGTCACTCATCACCTACCCTCCCTCTCCCTGCTTACCTCTCCCAACTCGTACCCTCTCATCTCCCCCCGCCCTCTTTTCCATCTCCGCTCCGTCTTTCCCTCGAGCCTCCGCCACTCAGCCCTCCCTCCCTTTCTCCCTTCGCTCCTCTATCCTCCCCACCCCACCATCTCTTAAGCTCCCGGCTCTCCCTCCCTCTTGACTCCCCACCCGCACCCCGCCCCCCCTCTCCCTTCTCTGGCTTCCTTCCTTCCTTCCTCCCTCCCTCCTTACCCCGACTTCCTCTTGGCTTCCTCCCCCACATCAGTGCCCTGCCCCACTGCTCCCTCCCTCCCATCCCTATAAATGTGACTAGTTTTATATGAAAGATATGTCTTGAGATACTGTGCTTCTCTAGCTCTATAGCTTTAGGTCGAGACTATATGATAAT
Source organism: Panulirus ornatus (assembly GCF_036320965.1). NCBI lineage: Eukaryota > Metazoa > Arthropoda > Malacostraca > Decapoda > Palinuridae > Panulirus > Panulirus ornatus. The sequence goes on from NC_092287.1 coordinate 6,098,873, forward strand.
TTTCTATAGGTGTCATATACAACTAGTGCTGTGATAGATAGCCGTAAGTTACCCGAGATATTGTGGTTGCCTAAACACGCTTTATATACAGAAGTGAAACTATTTTTGTTACGACAAATTTGCCTAGAACGCATTACTATATTATCTGACACACGAGATTAGGTATGAAGTGAAATGTTTTCGCAGCCCCAACGCTTTGACGTAGATGCGGAGTGGCCGGCTGCGGCGGCCCACACTCCATGCTTGTAGTGTACTGGCTGTGTATTGGCATTTCCAAATAAACTGCTAGACCTCATCTGCCGTATTATTGACCTCTCCCCCCTTCTTTTTTTCCCCCCTAGCACACGTCATTTAACACTCAGCTCTTTTTTACAACTCGGAGGCACATGGACTTCTGTGGTGCACACTACGCCACCACGGGCAGGTGGAGAGGCGTTGGAGTATGGAAGAGGTGGTTGTGGAGGGGCGTGGTGGAGTGAGGTGGTGACTGTGGCTGACTGATGACCTACAGTCTTCAAGAGGACGACTCTTGGCACGGCATCCTCCCTCCAACCACCCCTGCTGACACCACTAGGGTTGGGGGACCTGCGGGCCCTACCACTACATGACACACATGCCTGACTTGGTGACCAGAGTCACTAGCTTTTTAGTTGTAGCTGCTTCTTTAGTGAGGGTGATGGTGCCGGCGGTGGGGTGGTAGCGGTGGCTGCAGAGAGAGAGAGAGAGATAGAGAGAGAGAGAGAGAGGCGCTACGGATATTGATGGAGGTTGTCTTGCAGGTGGCGCAGCCGGGAGCCCTGTCGGAGCCGGCCAGCAGCGGTGCCCACTTTGCAACAAGGGCCTCAGTCGATGGACCAGCCTGCGCCGCCATATTGAGGACAAGCACACGCAGGGCGGCGCCCACATCTGCCCCATCTGCTACCACGTCTACCGCACCAAGAACTCCCTCCACAACCACTTGAGCGTGTACCACCGCGGGGCGACGGGCACCAGGGGGCGGCGGGGACGCTACCCGTCCTACACCGTCCTCCGACCTACCAACGCCCACCAGTTGGCTGCACTTAAGGCAGCCGCCCGACACACAGCACGCGATATCCCAAGTGCTTCCCAGGGCATGTCCCACGAGGCCTCCCTGCCCGTAGAGCCCCAGCCCGTCCCCTCGGCGCCCGCTTTACAAGAGAGTGAGGCCCCGCGGGAGCTCGGGCAGGGCGCGGGCGGGTTCGAGTCCCTCTTGCAGGGGGACACTGACATGGCAGCCAGTCCTCAGCTAGCCCACAAGAACTCGGCCCCACAGCAGGAATACGTTGTCACCGAGATTGTGGATGAGTAGCTCCCGCTGGCGGCTGTCTCCCCGACCAATCAAACCACAAAGATTTATCTCATGGGTGATATCAATTTTTGAAAAGTGAATCGAAAAAAAAATAATAATAATGTTGTGGACTTTATATTTTGTAACAAGCTTTGTTTATGAAATTAACTAACATAAGAAGCTGTTGCTCTTCTGACTGTCAAAGTCTTATTCATACAAAATAGTACTAAAAAAAAAAAAATTACCTCAGTGAAAAATATATTTTGTTACCTGATGAATGTGTTTTGTACTTAAAGATTTTTATAGGTTTCATTGAGGACAAAACAGTTTCTCGTCAAGGTTCCTTAACACGAACATGCTGTACTGAGACAGGCATGTACTTGATATGTTAAGATATATATTGCATCTTAAACCAAGGTGAATAGCTATACCAGTGTATCATGTGTGACAAGTCTAAAGAAAGATGAGTGTGAAAGTAGTATTACAAGTGTTGAGGCTTACGCTAGAGCATAGCTACATGTGTTGTGCTAACCCCGAGAGCAGACGGGCGCCATCCCTCAAGATGGGTGTTCTGCAGCAGCTCTTGGTGTCAGGGAGATGCTAAATGCGTGATTGTCGTTCCAGGGGGCCCGTTGTCGTCCACACCACCAGCCTCGGTGCCCTCCACCTTCGTACCACCATTCCCACCGCCGCAGACCTCACCAATGGCGGTGGTGACGTGCGGTACCAGCAGCAGCAGTGGTGTGGTGACGGCTGGGGGCGGCTGTGGGCGGGGCGTGGCGGCGGGGGCTGCTGTTGCTGCTGCTGCTGCTGCTGCCGCTGCTGCTGCTGCCGTTACTTCCGGGCCTGCATGGGTCGGGGCCCAGTGCCCAATATGTTTCAAGATACTGCGAGACAAGTATAAGTTAAGGACTCACCTTGCCGACATCCACTCTGCCGTGCAACACGTGTTTACCTGTCCCGTGTGTAACCGCGTGTATAAGACCAAGAACACGCTTACCAACCACATCAGTCTCTCCCACAGGGGCTACAGGAAGAGGCAGCAGCAGCAGCAGCAGCAGCCGCAGCCGCCGCCCCAGCAGCAACCCCAGCCCCCTCAGTCCCAGCAGCCCTCCTCACAAGACCAACAACAGCAGCAGCAGCAGCAGCAGCAGCAGCAGCATCACTACCCCCAGCACCTCCTCCTGGACCATCTGGCTTCGCAGCACCACCACTGACTAGTCTTCTAGCACCCTGGGTTACTGTGTATGATGCTCTCACTCGCATTTCCTAATGTAGTTCTCAGATTGGTTTCCAGCATGACGCTCCCTCCCTTCATTGAGTAGCACAGGTGAAAGTGTGTGTTTTTTTCTTTTTCTTTTTTTTTTTTTTTTTGCTAGGGAGGGGTGTGGGTGGTGGTGTGTGCGTGCGTGTGTGTGTATGTGTGTGTGTTTGTTCATCAGTACCACTACGCACTAGAACACCTTTAGTTGAGCTTGTCACACAGACACAGTCCTGTCATATATGTAAGATTTAATTCAGTATTTTTTTTTTATCATTATAATTATTATTATTATTGTTGTTGTGTGTGTGAATAAATCAGGACTCAGATATTGGATGTTCGTAGAGAGCGTCACTAAAGCTCCTAAGTTGTAAAATGTGCGTGGGTGACGTAAAGGCTTGATCGCCCGTTTGTAATGTATAAAGTTTGAGCAGAATGTGTATTTGTTTGACGAGTTTTAGTGGTACATTATTTTGCTATATACGCGCTGTCTATTATGCAATAAATTGAATTGATTTGTTATCAAAATGTCATATATGCAGTAGTGCTTTATGTGCCAATTGGTAGACTGCTGTCTGCATCACCCAAACCATGAGATGGTTCTCCGGTGACATTGGCTGATGCATGACTCTCTACGACCAGGTCCTCTCCAACCACCTCCCCCGGACGCCCGTGGACGGCCACACCAGCAGGCAGCAGATCGCCTGCTGGTGTGGCCGACGCCAGGAGATGGGGGAGGAGGGAGAAGAAGGAGGGGTTTAAGGGCCGTTGTCATGATCAAATCAGTTTGTATTTCAGTGTATGTTATTAGCCTCATGTATAGTCTATACACATTACACATAGAAGTTCCTAGACGTAAATTTAATGAAGTCTCGAGCGTTCCTCGAGGCTGAACTAGATCTCTTCCCGCTTGTCGTAGTGGCAAGCGCTGATATCAGTTGTATACGATTTTATACGTAGTCAAGTTTATATTGGTTCTAGTTAGCTTTAGAGGGTCAATCTAGCCATTAGTTAAATATGTGACTTATATTTATCATTAGACCTTAAGGTGAGACGTGTCAATCTCCAGAATATTATATTTTATGATGACATCAGTAAGACTACACACACAACGTAACCCCCTCGAGTATGAGGATGGAACCCGTGGGGTTTGGATGTGGTAACCTTATACCCGACCGTGGAGGTTCGGGTATAAGGCTAGACCATCATACCCAAAGGGGCCATACCCTCGTGTTCATGGGGGTTAGTCAAAGTTTGTCAAAAAAAAAAAGAAAAAAAGATAAACGATTTAGAAATTTGTGATGGCGATTTTTAAGTACTTGTTGAATGTATGAGGTGAAGGATACAGTGCTTTTGAATTATTTAGTAATTTTCTACACCTTTGCTTATTTTTTACATTTTGATAGATGGTTTTTAGGAGTAGTAGCTAATGTCTTGAATCGTGGGGGGGCGGGGCGCGGCGCGCGCGCGCGCGCCCGTGTGAACCTATAGTGTGTAGCGATTCTAGTGATAGGTTTTGTCTAGCCAGTACACACGTTAAATGTTACTGTCAACCCGACGGTATAACCCATGTTCCTTTTATGCCATTGTTTCCCCCCCGTAACTGAATAACGATATGTGGAGTGGATCGAGGGAGGAGTGGACCGGACTCTACCCATCTCAGTGTGGCGGGTGTCGAGTGGAAGGGAGGCGTCGGGGAGGAGGAGGAGGCGATGATGGTCTGCTCTCAAAAAACCCCCACGAGTTCTTCCAAGACTGGACCCCATTGCTCTGCCCTCCTTCCGCACACGCTCCCTCCGGTCCCTCAACACCTGCTGGAATATATATATATATATATATATATATATATATATATATATATATATATATATATATATATATATATATATATGCACCTTTTTTCCCAGTGTTGTGAGGTTGCGACACTACCGAAGCTTGTCCAGCTAATATTGTGCCAGAGCAGCCGGTCTGTAAGATGATTAATATAGTCGAGTATTTGTCAAGTATTGTGAGTAACCTAATCTATTGGATTGCTGCCGTTCGATCGCATAGCGGACATCAAGAAGTATTGTGTGGTGGGCTCACATAGCCTCCTGGGCTGGAGAATTGGGGGAAAAAAATATGGGGGGGGTCCGTTTGTGAAAGATTAACTGTCAGTGAAGACTATGGTGTTTTTGTTGTCTTTGTTGTATCATTTTTGTCTTGCAGCAGCGCAACGATCACTTAAGATCACCTGGAAGATTCTGCCATGACTGCCTGGTGTGTGTGTGTGTGTGTTTGTCTGGCGAACGAAGGAAGGAATAATTAGTGTAGTTTGAGGCGATGACTGAGGCAACAGATCAATAACCGAGGTCTCTCTCTCTCTCTCTCTCTCTCTCTCTCTCTCTCTCTCTCTCTCTCTCTCTCTCTCTCTCTCTCTCTCTCTCTCTCTCTCTCTCTCACCAAACTTCCTTCAAAGGCATCAGCCGTCTCTGTAGCGCTACAGCGCTATCCATGGCATGAAGGAGATCTTCGCAAGCTGTGTGTGTGTGTGTGTGTGTGTGTGGACGACTGCTATTGAGAGTAGCGCGGGTCGGACCTTCCTGACGCAGGTGGAGGGACGGGTGAGGTGTGCTGCGAACTACCTACACGCTCGTGGACCCCCGGACCCAACTCATTTGAGCCGGGACGGTTCTTGTGAAGTCGTGACTTACTATAAAACCAACTTTGGTATATAACTTTTTTTTTTTTTATATTGCCGATAAATATAAGTGCGCGAAAGTTGTGCCAGTTTGAAGAAGAGGAGGAGGAGACGAAGTAGACCGGTTTCTGTGGCCAGCGGCTGGCGTCATCTTTGCCTAGTGTGGGCCGTTGCCATAGAGACCACAGACGGGTGTAGCTCTTCCATTGAGGGTAATCATTTTATAAATGCGGCTTCTGAGCGAAGGAACAGCCTCCTGCTGCTGCTGATGCCTTGACCTCCGAGAGGACAGAAAGTTCCCCCCGTACATATCCACGACGGGTTCTCATTTACCGAGTCCTTCGTGCGGATCTGTGGGAGGATTTGAAACACATATCCAGCAGAGGGTGTGGACTGCTGCTGCTTGATCAAGAAACACTTGCCTCCCGCGCGGTTCAGTCCTTTTTAATAAATACTCAGCCTGATGGGAAATTTAGGTGGACATTATTTATTCCAAATACTAACCAAAATAACGGTACAGTTACTAATGTAGAAAGTATTTAATGTGTTTTTTTATGCTATTTAAGAATTAAATGCCTGGTTTGGCTTGGTGGAGTACTGGTCTCTTACCCAGCATGTAGGATTCCCAGGCGTTTAAAGTTAACGCACGCCGATGGATGTGTCGCCGGCATTTAAGATAGACCATACTTACCAATGTGGTTCCTGTGGAGGTGTGTAGCGTGTGTGTATGTGTGTGTATGTGTGGGGAATGTGGCAGAAGGTGTTCCTTACGTTGGCTGGGCTGCTGGCAGCACAATAACCTCAGGTCATTAAACCACACCTGTTCCTGAACAATCTAGTACGCACCCGTTTACCGCAAGAGAAACATTGGGTCGCCCACACTTTATATTTTTGGTGTTATTTTTTTACATATATATCATGTTTTCTAGACGTGTACTACAGTAACGCTGCCCAGTGCCTCCGGAGAGCCGGACACGCACACAAGGCGACCTGTGCTGAGGGGCAGCAAGGTGTCTGGTACCGGATCTCTCTCCCCCAGGCCTCTCGGTAGCCCTGTAGTTCATTTTGTATCGTCTATGGCTTTTCCTACCGCATCATCCAACGTGTCATTTATCATGTTCGATATTTTTTTTTTTTGTGTTACAGTTATGCAGTCTCACAGGCCTAGATATATATTCACTTATATAGTATAAAAAGCCAGGTGCGTATTATTTTACTTAATAAAGATAAAAAGAAGATTGATGTGTTTGTTTTCATCCTCCAAGTCTCAGTGAAGTTCTTCTGGATGACAATAGTTTGAGTTGATTACCAAAAGTAGGTCAGTAACGGCCTACTGGCTCGTTACTGTGACTGGCGTGTAACGCCTTGCAAACATTGTTCAAAAAATACTATATATATATATATATATATATATATATATATATATATATATATATATATATATATGGTAACTTTGTAAGATATATATGGTAATATGTGTGAAGGAGACGCCACTGGCTGGTTGGTCTCTTGATCCAAAGTGACTAAGGCAAGCAGGGGTTCGGAACTCGTTATACCCTGATAAGACAGTGTTCTGAAGCAATGTTGGAGTTTGGTAGTAGTAGTAGTAGTGGTAGTGGGTAGGACGCAATTAGTGCGGGTGTTTCCGTGAGGGTTGGGACCTTGTGCTGTGGCCTATCCTGTTCTGTGAGGGTTGGGACCTTGTGCTGTGGCCTATCCTGTTCTGTGAGGGTTGGGACCTTGTGCTGTGGCCTATCCTGTTCTGTGAGGGCCGGGACCTTGTGCTGTCGCCTATCCTGCTCGGGACCTGGATGTTGCACCTGTCCTGTTCTGTGAGGGCTGGGACCTGGTTCTGTAGCCTATCCTGTTGGGCCGGGACCTGGTGTTGCAGCCTAGCCTGTCCTGTGAGGTCCTGGGCCTTGTGTTACAGCCTAGCTTGTTGTGTGAGGACCGGGACTGAACACAGGTGGTGGCAGGCCTTTACCACAGTATTACGGACTGGAGGTTGTGTGGAATAGTCTTAGTGAGATGATGGTGAACATAGTCATTTGACTGCTGTTCTCTGTCCTCCCACAGACTTTGTAACACTGCTTGACGTCTGCCGTTCTGGCCTCCGACAGAGTTTGTAGCACTGTTAATAAAGTCTCCCATCATCAACATATTTGTAACACTGACCCAACAGGCCTGACACCAAGTTATTTTTATTTTTTCCTCTTCATTGAAGATCCGACCCAGAGGAAGACTTCAATCTATGACATGAGCCTTATATAACCGGAAAATGATACATAATTATACAGGTATATCTTGGCACTTTGGGGTTATACTCCCATGAACATCATGGGCCAAAGCGTCAGACGTATGTATGACAGGAGGATCAGCAATTGTTGGGAAGTCATTTGGAGAAGGAGTCAAAGGCAGTGAACGTAGGAAGCGTTGTGGGTTTGTGAGGGTGTTGTGGCTCCTGCCAGACGTTGATGGCCAGGTGAATTTCATATCTGGACCGCGGACGCTCGCTGAAAAGTATGAAGAAACTTCACTGCTGTCATGCCCATGTCCATGGTGTCGTGGGTAATGCTAGAGTTGACAGTGTCATAAGATCGTGCTTGTTCGCTGGTTAAGAAATTTCGTATCAGGTTCTAGACGATGGAACATTGAGGCCGTGATGCATAGATTTTGGTACTGGTATGTTTGAGAGCAGAGTAGAAATGAATTCTTGTTTTTTTTGCAACAAAGAACAACAGAGATGTTACGAATTATGTATTGGTTCTTAATATTTACGTTCTTTGTTGAAATTACTGTGTATATGAGGGCAACATTGTGATGGTCTGGTGTGGCGGGAGGGCGTCTGGCTTGGTGGAAACAGCAGCTCTGCTGAGTGGTGCACTGTTGACCTTTTGGCCGTAAATGCTGAGGGGTCCCTGATCCTTCCACTGGTGAAGATTCGCCACTGGTGGAGACCTTCCACTGGTGAAGATTCGCCACTGGTGGAGACCTTCCACTGGTGAAGATTCGCCACTGGTGGAGACCTTCCACTGGTCAGGACCTTTAAAGACCATCCACTGGTGAAGACTCCACTAATGGAGACGCATCCACTCGAGGAGAGCCTATCCACCTGGGGGGAGACTCCCAGTGGTGAAGACTCTGACACTAGTGGGCGCTTCTGCCAGTGGCGGACCATTTAACGTTTGTCATAACCGATGCCACTAACCTCGCAACTGACGCAGGGGAAGGTGGCGTCGAAGATTTATAACGTATTACCGCGTCTTGACGGGTGAGGGAGGAGCCCCACACAGGGCTGTGGGCGGAGGAGGTTCGGGTGTAATGGATGTCAACCATAGATAAAACAAACAGTGTCGTCCTTCGTATCTCGGAATATCAGGAAATACCCGTAGGTGTTCCCTCCATCATAGCCGTAGGAGGCGGATGGCTGGAGCCGTTAAGGAAGGCGGGAGATGATTTATTCTGTGGGAATACCGGCCATATAACCGGGGTCAGATTGCCGGCGGTTGACGCGACCAGCCCACACTGTTACCATTGTCGGGGAGGATCTCACGACCAACACATTTGTCATCACTGCAACACTGTCATGACTCCTCCCGGAGGCTCTTGTCTCCTGTGAAGTCCCTCTTATTTTATATCGTTACCAGGTGAGACGGTTAAGGTCGGGACTCGTATTGAGACAGAATTTCCATTACCCCCTTACCCATTTCTTGGCTTCGTCTTCGCCCCTCCCCACCCACCTTTGTTCATGAATTTTCCATGACCTGTTTTTCTCATTTCACTTCTTCCTCCTCCTCCTCCTCCTCCGATCGCTGGCTGATCGTCACCTGCTTCACTTGAGATGGTTTATGCCACACGCGTTGTGAATGGTATTTTGATACTTCATAAAACCTGTCATTTACATATGTATCAGTGGGAACAAAAGAACGCGGACATTTTCTGTTGCTGAAAGAAAACGGAACGGAAAAAAGAAATGAACTTTTTCGATTGAGAATGATGTTTACATTTGCTGGCGAGTGAAACCCTAGACGCTAAAAATCATAGCTCACTCATAATATTATTATTATTATCTTCTATTGAGTGCTGACTCTTGATATTATTATTATAATGTCCTGTCTAGAGCCATATGAACACGAACACCACCTGAGGGAAGGGAGACAGCCTGACGATATATGTTAACACAGAGGAAACTAAGCTATATGTTGTACGAACCCTCACCAGCTTAGCTTGACTCTCTCCCACCAGCTTAGCTTGACACTCTCCCACCACCTCCACCACCACCATCATCATCATCATCATCTTCATCATGTTCTTGATTAACTTGTGTTATACTACTGCTACTAGATCTTGGTTATACTGTTGCTACTAAACCTTGGTTGTACTGTTGCTATTAAACCTTGGTTATACTGTTGCTGCTAAACCTTGGTTGTGTTGTTGCTGCTAAACCTTGGTTGTACTGTTGCTACTAAACCTTGGTTATATTGTTGCTGCTAAACCTTGGTTGTACTATTACTACTATACCTTGGTTGTACTGTTGCTACTAAACCTTGGTTGTACTGTTGCTACTAAACCTTGGTTATATTGTTGCTGCTAAACCTTGGTTGTACTATTACTACTATACCTTGGTTGTACTGTTGCTACTAAACCTTGGTTGTACTGTTGCTACTAAACTTTGGTTGTACTATTGCTACTAAACCTTAGTTTTACTGTTACTACTAAACCTTGGTTGTACTATTGCTACTAAACCTTGGTTGTACTATTGCTACTAAACCTTGGTTGTACTATTGCTACTAAACCTTGGTTGTACTGTTGCTACTAAACCTTGGTTTTACTGTTACTACTAAACCTTGGTTGTACTATTGCTACTAAACCTTGGTTGTGCTGTTGTTGCTAGACTTTGGTTGCTTGTTAACGTTGGTTATACGTGTACTTCTTGACCTTGGTTATACTTCTGCTATTATAGCTTCTAGTTTGTGTAGTAGTAGTAGTGTGGAGATGGTGGCCTAGGGTACTAACCCTACCCGCTAGGGCAGCACGCTACCCCTGTCCCTCCTCCTGGTGTTCCCGCCTCACCCTAGTTCGGTCCTCACCCTCTGGCTCCTGTCATCGTCCCTCTTGGTGTGTTCCTGCCTCACCCTACCTCGTTTGACAAGGTAGAGTGAGAGGGGAGGGGGACCCCAGTCAAGACCTCCCACACTCTACCCTGTCAGACATTTCATTCATGCCCTCAACCCACCCCGTCACCCTCACACTCCACCCTATCACGCTCCTCACTTTAAGATGTCAGACCCCTCACTCTCACTCTGCCCCATCAAGGCGTTCGAACTACCAAGTCACACCCTTGCTCTACTCGACCAGGCTCCTTACTCTGCCTCACACCTTTTACTCTGCTATTTCGTCCCTCTTTCTACCCTGCCAGCCCCTCCCCCCCTCACTCTGCTGCCTTACCCCCGCCTCTCTTGTCAGAGGCCCCCTTCACTCTGCTGCTGGACCCTTCACTCTACCGTATCTTGCGGCCCATCATTACGACATGCCTTTGTCTCAAGCTTTCCCCTGTCAGTCCCTGGCTCGTCCTGCCCTCTTTTACTGACCCGTGACCTGATTATGTGACCCCACTTTTAACCCCCCCAACCCACCCCACCCCCATCCTCCCGAGAGCCCACCTCACAACCCGACCACAATCTCGGTTCCGCCTCACTCTACAACCCGCCTCTCGTGACCCTATACCACCACCGACCGACCTCCGCTTTACAACCCTTGTACCAGTCCTGTATTTGCCAACCCTGTGTCCCGCCCCTCCCCACATCCCCGATCTCCCTCCCTCCAGCCTCCAAACACCCCCTCCCTCCCTCCCTCCCTCCCTCCAGCCTCCAAACACCCCCACTCCCTCCCTCCCTCCTTCCAAACCCGGCCTCCCCACCCTCCCGCCCTCAGGGGCCCGACGCCTCACGTCAGAGCACGACTTACCTTATCAGGGTTCTCGCTGCTGTGGGGGGTGGTGTGGGCCGCTCACACCATTTATCCTTGTTTCTCTGCTCTCGTTTCTCTCTCATCTTCGCGTCGTCGGCCGCCGCCTCCTCTGTATATCGTCGTCTGCACCGCCTCCGACGTTAGGGTTTGTGGTCCTCTCCATCTCGCTCTTCGTATCCTGACGGTGATGACCTGTTGAACGCGTCCCTCATTCACGATCCTGTTCCATCTCCGTGCGCACGCCTCCCTGAGCACGAGTGCGGGGTGGGGGGAGCTCATGAGATACGAATGTCTTGGCCTGTGACCTGACCCTCTTCTTCTTTCTTAGACATGACCCCACTCCCCAGCTCCCCCGCCCCCTCCACGTGAAACACCCGTCACTCTACGGGTTACAGCTCGTGTCCCTGTTCTTGTGTGTCTTACTGTGGTGGATGCCATCTTGTGGGTCTGTCGCTCATGGCAGCGTCTCTGCTTCGGTGCATCATCACGCGCTGCCCAAGCCTCTTTCCTCCCGCTACTTGACCTCTCATTCCCCCTTGCTTTTCGTCTGTCTTTGTCTCACTGCTGGATCTCCCTTGTGAGAGAGAGAGAGGGAGAGAGTGAGAGAGAGAGAGAGAGAGACTCTCGCTCTCTCGGTAGCCTCTCTTGGTTCCTCTTTCTTCCCTGAGACCCCACCACCTCCTGACTCCTCCTCCTGTGTTGTAGCCTTTGATGCTGACTTGTGTGTGTGTGTGTGTGTGTGTGTGTGTGTGTGTGTGTGTGTGTCTCTCTCTCTGTCTGTCTGTCTCTCTGTCTGTCTGTCTCTTGGTTCCAGTTACTCTTTGTGTTATCGATTATGCTTTTCTGGATTGACTCATCATCATCACCATGATCACCATCACCATCATCACCACAGTTATCATCATCATCACCATCATCTTCATCATCATCCATCCATCCATCCATCCTTTTCATTCTTCATTATTTAACCTCTTCTTCTTCCCTCACACCTCCCATGTGCCCAGGCTCCTCCCTGCCACATACCTTACACCACTAGCAAGATCTGCCATGACGTCATGGGTGGCGGTACGTACTAACTAACCCCCTGTCTTTGCGCATGCGTATGTGTTAGTGATGACGCCACAGCTGTAGTGTGTCGTGTGTAACTAGTGGCGATGGTCATCAAGTGGTTGTCTTGGTGGCTGTGCTGGCTATGTGGTGGTCGGGTCTGGTGTGGAGGCATGGTGGGGCAGACCACCTGTGTGCCTCACTGGCTCATGCTTGTAACCATGGAGGCTGTACGAGGTGGTGGTGCTGTTTCAGGTGGCGGCGTGGCCAGCGGCGGCGGTGGCGTCGTCGGCGGCGGCGTCAGCGTGAGCGGCGGCGGCGGCGGCGGCGTGACGGTGGCGGGTGGCGGAGGAGAAAGGTTCCCGTGCCGGGCGCCGGTGAGGTGCCCCGTGTGCGGCCGCGTGTGCTCCAACAAGTACATTCTCCGGACGCACATGGAGGACCGGCACTCGGGCCCCCAACGCCTCACCTGCCCGCACTGCTCCAAGGAGTACTCCTCCCGCAACTCCCTCCTCTCCCACATCTCCCGCTACCACCGCGAGCGGGAGCCAGGACCCGTCCCCCTCCCGACGGTGGAGCTGCTGGAGCCCTCCTCCCAGCTGCCGCATCCCCACATGTCCCCGCAGCTGCCGGCACCCCTGCCCGGCCCTCCGGTGGACTTCGGGGAACACAAGCCGCAGATGTCGCACCAGCTCCTGCACCCGCAGCTGCCCGGGCCCTCCCAGTGAGCCTCAGGGGGGGAGCCGAAACTGCAGGAGGAGTGTCGTCCAAGTTGGCCCGACCCTCCCGCACCGCCCGGGCCTCCTGGGGTCTCGTCTCAGGTTGGTTCACAGTGTGAACCGCGTGTGGCCAGTACTCTCACGAACCGTCCCACCGCCTCTCCTTCTCTCTCCCACTACCCACAGGTCTACACGCCTCTCCCACCACTCCACCACAAGCTACAGGCCTACACGCCTCTCCCACCACTCCACCACAACTACAGGTCTACACGCCTCTCCCACCACTCCACAAGTACCTACAGGTCTACACGCCTCTCCCACCACTCCACAAGTACCTACAGGTCTACACGCCTCTCCCACCACTCCACCACAAGCTACAGCACCCCCCTTCCCCCAACATCACAGACTCTCTCTCCTCCCTCACATACACAGCCCACAGGTTGCATCAGTACCCACACGTCACTGCAGACACCCACATCTCCCACTCGAGACATTAGCCCCACAGCTGAGGGGGGGGGGGGGGTCTTTGTCCCCAATAAAGCTTTAAGACAGTTTCTTAGGTAAAGAAGTAAGCTGAATTCTGAAACGAACTCCTCCCTCCTCCCCCTTTTAGATAGAAATTGGGTCAGGCGTTGTACCACAAATTCTAGATTGCCGAAGAAATAAATATGTGCACAAATAAAACTAAACGGATTAGATTTAATTTTTTCTCTTGGTATGTATGAATAAAATTTAATTTTTTCCGATATTGATTTTCTTGACATCGTTGTTTTAGATGGTCAGAAATATGTCAAAATGACCACCAAAATTTGAATACACAAGAGTATTTACTTTTGAATATTTTGACACTATTTGAGGCTATATTTCTCCAGTACCAATGTAAAGCTTAGTATTTGAAAAAAAAAAAATCAGACTCTTTTTTTCCTCAGCCATTATGAGACTTATAGACTCATACTTGTTAACCTAGGCTGGCCCATGGCTTTATGTCCATCTTCCATGTTCTTTCTTTAACTGGTTTTGAAACAGAGATATAGTTGGTGTCCTACATGGTTCCTGGTATTTCCCCTTGGTATTTCCCCTCTAGTCTGTAATATTCCTTTAGACCTGGGGATTTCTTGATTATTTGTCTTGCTCTGTCTAAGATTGGCTTGTACACTGAGGGGATGGTGTGTTTCTCCCTCACCAATCGTCATGTTTCCATAGCCAACCCGTACTGTGTCATGTGGCTACTTGGCTGACAGTTCTTCAGTATATCCATCGTCACTGTGTCTCCTGCAGGACCTGCGGGTAGGTCGACAATCTGACATCATGTATTTGATCGTGATCTCACACTTCCTTGGCTGTCTTATGGTTCTTTGGATTCGAACAGCGCCAGTCTGATCGCTCAAGTGGGGTGTCCATATTCACTCAGACCCTCAGCGCCGTTTTCCACTCCATGGTTTCAAGCGGGAGACCAAGACAGAAGGTGGTGTCCCCCTGGCAGTATGGTGCCACTCGCCAACGCGTCATCCTCACTGTGAATTCGCAAGTCTTTCTACCTATTCTGATTCCCGTTTTGCATCAGATTCTCCGTAGAAGACTTGAAAACATGGTGCGCGTTTTTAGGAAGTGTCTCTTATGTTCATTTTTTTGTGGTTCTTATATCAGAGGCTGTGTTGGGTCGTGTATACTACCTTGCGTAAGATGGAGGGTTCTGTGGGTCAAACTCCGCCTCTTTTACATAGTGAAATGACTCTCAGAACTAGCCTGTTGTTTGGCATTATCTTCATAGAGCCTCTCTTTTATTTTTGACGTCAAGCCATTAAACCCTCTTTGTTACTTGATCTGTATAGTTTTTATAAGCTCTGGAGAATTCTATCATCTGTTCACATACATGTTGAGCTTTGTGTCTGGTGAGGCCGCTGCCGGAGACTTGCATACAGATCCGCTGCAGAGAGAGGGAGAGGTGTCGCTCTACAGAGCCCCATATGGCTGTTAGAATACACTTAACAAACACACAATTTCACTTCTTTTTTTAAAGGTGTTTGAAAGAGTATCCCGATCTGCTAGTTTTTGCCCGGGAGTCCTTGATGTTTTCAGGCGCCCATTTCGACATGTATGAGGGAATTGGACACCTTTTGCAATAAGATCTTGGCCAGATATTTTTGCCAGAAGTGAAACGTCATTCTGTTTAGTTGGCGCCTCTCTGATATAATCTTACTACTACCCATATTAAAGACAAACCCTTCCCTCTGTTTGAACACGTAATAAAGACAGGTTCAGACGCTTATATAGAGTCCTGGAACCTACATGAACATTATTTGTGTGTGAGGGTTCGTCATTTTTATTGTCTTTAGCAACAATTGTCACTTGGTTTGGCCACACGAGCAACATCCTTGCAACACCCGGAATGAGAACACAGAAAGCAGTCAGTGAACTGGAAAACGTAGAAGGTTTCCTAAGAAGGCACGCCAGTCGCTCTCCCCCTGACCCTTCCTTGTCATCATTTGAATTGACATTAATTTCGTCTTTTCGATTTTCTCACGTGTGAGCGCTGTTCTCCTTCACGTGCCACTCGCACCTCCACTTCGTCCAACCCATAAGTCAACGATGCTTGAAATAAACAAAGAAAAAGGGGGATGTTTTGATACGTATTGAGAGAAAATATAGCCAGATGCAAATGGTGAACTCAAAACACTGCAGTTAACACGAACTTTTTCGCCCAGAAACTTTTAATACATATATGAATATCGTTTTCACACCACGGTACACAATAGCTGCTAATTGAAACTGGTGATGCACTTGTAGAAAATGGGATGTGCAGAAGACATTGATGTTAATGTATATAGACCAGTAAGCCAAGAGGTGATTATAATGACTGATAAAGTCACAACTCACTCTACACACCCACACACACACCCACCCACCCACCCACCCACCCACCCACACACACACACACACACACACACACACACACACACACACATGTATATCTGAATAAATCGACAATGATTTGTCTGAGGCAATTAAACGCTATTCTAATTCTTTCATGATTTGACCTCACACCAAATACTTATAAGGACGTAGTGCATTGGAAGGTGGCTGGGTGAGGAGGAGGAGGAGGAGGAGGTAGTGCATGGGAAGGTGGCTGGGGGATGGGTGAGGAGGAGGAGAAGGAGGAGGTAGTGCATGGGAAGGTGGCTGGGGGATGGGTGAGGAGGAGGAGGTAGTGCATGGGAAGGTGGCTGGGGGATGGGTGAGGAGGAGGAGGTAGTGCATGGGAAGGTGGCTGGGGGATGGGTGAGGAGGAGGAGGAGGAGGAGGTAGTGCATGGGAAGGTGGCTGGGGGATGTGTGAGGAGGAGGAGGTAGCAGTATTTGGTGGAGTGAATGTTGTTGGCAGCCTCGTGTGTCTGTCTGTACTGAGCACTGTTGAGGGTCAGTGGTGGAAATGCACTGG